>NC_142814.1:21465946-21553034 GCF_049724085.1 Artemia sp. Qi Xiang Cuo | reverse complement strand
ACTTAAACAATTTAAATTTTTCATCTCTTTGCAAAAATCGGAACTGAATTTAAGAAAATTAGAATTAAAGTGAAACTTTTTATCTTCACTGGAAAATAATCACAATCATAGTATAGCTTTTCCTATCTTCTACAGAAAAGTTTAGAACTGAAATTTAAATTTTTATGTCTTTGAGAAATTTTGAACTGAAGTGGAAGGTTTTTTCATTTTCATGGGTAAAATTCAGAATTAAGCTAACTTTTTTCTCTTCTTTAAGAAAATTCAGAAGAGAACTTGAACATTTTGCACTTCTTCGAGAAAACTCTGAATTAAAGTGGAGTTCCTTATATTCATGTTGAATATTCACAATCAATGTATAACTTTTTCTATCTTCTATGAAAAATTTGGAACATAACTTTAAATTTTTTATTTATTTGAGAAAAATCAGAACAAAATTTAAGAAAAATTATAAATAAAGTAAAACTTTTCATCTTCATGGAAAATAATCACAATTATATTATTACTTTTTCTTTCTTTTATCTAAAAATTTATAATAGAACTTTAAATTTCTTTATTTCTTTGGGGAACTTAAAACTGAAGTGGAATATTTTTATTTTCTATGGAGAAATAAAAATCGGAACTGAATTTAAGAAAATTAGAATTAAAGTGAAACTTTTCATCTTCACTGGAAAATAATCACCATCATAATATAACTTTTCCTATCTTCTACAGAAAAATTTAGAACTGAACTTTAAATTTTTTATGTCTTTGAGATATTATGAACTGAAGTGTAAGGTTTTATCATTTTCATTGGTAAAATTCAGAATTGAGCTAAC
The DNA here is from genome assembly GCF_049724085.1 of Artemia sp. Qi Xiang Cuo. Taxonomy (NCBI): domain Eukaryota; kingdom Metazoa; phylum Arthropoda; class Branchiopoda; order Anostraca; family Artemiidae; genus Artemia; species Artemia sp. Qi Xiang Cuo. Next base: position 21,552,219 of record NC_142814.1, on the reverse strand, counting down.
TTTTTTCACTTCTTTAAGAAAATTCAGAAGGGAACTTGAACATTTTGCACTTCTTCAAGAAAACTCAGAATTAAAGTGATGCACCTTATCTTCATGTCGAAGATTCAAAATCAATGCAGAACTTTTTCTATCTTCTATGAAAAATTTGGAACTGAACTTTAAATTTTTCATCTCTTTGCAAAAAATCGGAACTGAATATAAGATAATTAGAATTAAAGTGAAACTTTTTATATTCACTGGAAAATAATCACTATCATAGTATAACTTTTTCTATCTTCTACGGAAAAAATTAGAAGTGAATTTTAAATTTTTTATGTCTTTGAGACATTATGAACTGAAATGGAAGGTTTTTTCATTTTAATTGGTAAAATTCAGAATTGAGCTCACTTTTTTCTCTTCTTTAATAAAATTCAGAAGAGAACTTGAACATTATGCACTTCTTCGAGAAAGCTCTGAATTAAAGTGGAGTTCCTTATCTTCATGTTGAATATTCACAATTAATGTATAACTTTTTCTATCTTCTATGAAAAATTTGGAACAGAACTTTAAATTTTTCATCTCTTTGAGAAAAATCAGAACTGAATTTAAGAAAAATTATAAATAAAGTGAAACTTTTGATCTTCATTGAAAATAATCACAATCATAGTGTTACTTTTTCTATCTTTCATCTAGAAATTTAGAATAGAACTTTAAATTTATTTATTTCATTGTGGAACTTAAAACTGAAGTGGAAGATTTTTATTTTCTCTGGAGAAATTAGAATTGAAGTGTGTTCTTTGGTAAAGTTCAGAAGAGAACTTGAAATTTTCTTCACTTCGTTTATAAAATTTTAAATTGAACTATAACTTTTTATATTCCGTGAAAATATTCACAAGTATGATATTAATTTTTCTATCTTACACCGAAAAATTTAGAAATGAACTTTAAATTTCTTTATGTCTTTGTGAAATAAAGAACTGAAGTGGAAGATTTTTATTTTCTCTGGTAAAATTACAATTGAATCGTGTTCTTTAGTAAAATTCAGAAAAGAACTTGAACATTTCTTCACTTTGCTGAGAAAATTGTAAATTGAACTATAACTTATTATCGTCCGGTAAAATACTCACAAGTATGGTATTACTTTTTCCATCGTCCACAGAAAATTTTATAATTGATCTTTAAATTTCTTTATGTCTTGTTAAATAAATAACTGAAGTGAAAGATTTTTATTTTATCTGGAGAAATTAGAATTGTATCGTGTTCTTTCGTAAAATTCAGAAGAGAACTTGAACTTTTTTATCTTCTGTGAAAAATTTGGAACAGTATTTTAAATTTTTCATCTCTTCGAGAAAATATTCACAGGTATGGTATTACTTTTTCTATCTTCCACCGAAAAATTTAGAATTGAACTTTAAATTTCTTTATGTCATTGTGAAATATTGAACTGAAGTGGTATATTTTTATTTTCTCTGGAGAAATTAGAATTGAATTGTGTTCTTTGGTAAAATTCAGAAGAGAACTAGAATTTTTCTGCATTCCGTTTAGAAAATTTTAAATTGAACTAGAACTTTTTATCTTCCGGGAAAATAATCACAAGTATGGTATTACTTTTTCTAGATTCCACCGAAAAATTTAGAATTGAACTCTAAACTCCTTTATGTCTTTGTGAAATAATGAACTGAAGTGGAAGATTTTATATTATTTTGGGAAAATAGAAATGATCAATAACTTATATCAATTTCATGGAGGAAATTCAGAATCTAAGTTGAACTTTGCTTCACTTCTTTGAGAAAATTTTTGAACTTTTCTTTTTCCGGGAAAATATTTGGAACAGAACTTCAAATTTTTTCATCTCTTTGAGATAGGTCGGAATTGAACTTAAGAAAATTTAGAATTAAAGTGAAACTTTTTATCTTCATGGAAAATAATCACAATCATAGTATAAATTTTCCTATCTTCTATGGAAAAATTTAGAATTGAACTTTAAATTTTTATGTCTTGGTAAACTTAAAAGTGATATGGAAACTTTTTATTTTCTCTGGAGAAATTAGAAATGAATTATGTTCTTTGGTAAAATTCAGAAGAGAACAAGAACTTTTCTATCTTCTATGAAAAATTTGGAATAGTATTTTAAATTTTTTCATCTGTTTGATAAAAATCTGAATTGAAGTGTAATATTGTATATTATTTTGGGAAAACATAATTGATCAATAACTTATGTCATTTTCATTGAGAAAATTCAGAATCGAAGTTGAACTTTTCTTCTTCCGGGGGAAATATTTGGAACAGAACTTTAAATTTTTTCATCTCATTGAGAATGGTCGGAATTGAATTTAAGAAAATTTAGAATGAAAGTGAAATTTTTTATCTTCATAGAAAATAATCACAATCACAGTATAATTTTTCCTATCTTCTACTGAAAAATTTATAAGTGAACTTTAAATTTTTTATGTATAGGGACTTTTCTTTGTCCGGGAAAATATTTGTAATAGAACTATAAATTTGACTCTTTGAGAAAGGTTGGAATTGAATATAAGAAAATTTTGAATTAAAGTGAAACTTTTTATCTTCATGGAAAATAATCACTATCATAGTATAACTTTTCCTATCTTCTACGGAAAAATTTAGAAGTGAACTTTAAATTTTTTATGTTTTGGTGAACTTAAAAGTGAAGAGTAAGCTTTTTATTTTCTCTGTGAAATCAGAATTGAATTGTGTTCTTTGGTAAAATTCAGAAGAGAACTTTAACTTTTCTATCTTCTATGAAAAAATGAGCCTGCTAGTAGTATCATTATCTCTAAAATTATTTTTCTTACATCTCTTACCTTTTTAATAGATATTCTGAACGTTTGACGTTCTAGCATACCTTAAAAATAATGAACACTTAACAAAATAATGCATAAGATATTTTTAATGAAATAAGGACATGTAGAATATTGATATAAAAATATGTTAAATACATTATTATACATTATTAGTACACTTGCGCTTCACTTTCCGTCAATTCATCTTTATATTCATTGATGATATTGTCTGCTAATGTCCTTTTTATTCTGCCTGCGATTTCACTGTCTATTGTCACATTATTTTTACATAGATAGCAGTTTTGGCACATTGACATGATATGATTTACCATGTTGATGCAACTGTTTGTATGTCTTCTTTTTCCTTTTGCTTTCATTCGAATGCTAACACCGGAAGAATTGCGATAAGATCTATCATCGGCTAACATTCTACCAGAACCATTAGCTAGAAGTTGTCCCTCTTCATCAATTATTATTTTTAAGTTGGCATTCTCTTTGACTACTACTTTCTCTGGTAATGTTACTCTCGCATATCCACCACTTACATGATGGAAATTCTTGGGTACACCAAAGGAATTTAACTCCTCACTGGCATGACAACGTATGCATGCATTGCCAATAAGATCTCCACTTGCACTCGTTTCATAGTTCAGGTATTTCTCCTTGTCAGCGTTCAACACGACAATGATTTTTTCATGTGCACATACTTTCGTCGAATAATTCATCTTCACTTTTTACTGATATGAATTGTGTGTTGATCCTTCCACTGCGTAAAAAATACTGATTTAATGCATGCAATAAACTCGGTAGTGTCGATAACCTGCCATAGAGTACCAGTGGAAAAGCCGCGTCGTGTCCATGCACAAGCACAGAGTATGATTGGTAGAGCCGTAAGCATATTTCCTGTCATTTTAAGATACGTAAAAAGTAAAAAAAAATATACCATGTTAAAAAATTAAAGAAAGTATTTACGAATTGGGGAGGGGACTCTTTGTGGTTGGAAATTGGGTTTAGGAATGACATTATTAATGTAACTTTTTCAGAAAAGATATAATAAAGCCATAAAAAAGTATTAAAAAAATGGCGCGGGGACTCTTTGGGGGGCCCGGGGTGGGTGTTTGGGGGACCCTTGGGGGAGGGTGCCCTTCTGTGTCTCAATGCACAAAAAATATTAAAAAAATGGGGAGGGGGGAGGGGAGGGGAGGGTGAGGGGAGGGGGAGTGGAGGGGAGGGGGAGAGGGATTGGGGGGAGGGGGAGGGGGGGTGTTGTGAGGAGGGGGGAGGAGAGGGAGGGGAGGATGGGGTGCCCTTTGGGAGCCTGGGGGACCTTTGGGGACCGGTGGGGGGCCTTTGGGGGTCCGGGGGGCTGGTGGAGAGCCTGGGGGGCCTTTGGAGACCGGGGGACGGTCTTTGGGACCCCGGTGGTCTTTTGAGAGCTCGATGTGCCTTTGGGGGCCCCGGGGTGGGCCTTTGAGGGTCTGGGGAGCCCTTTGGGAGCCTGGGGGGCCTTTGGGGACCGGGGGACCTTTGAGGACCGGGGGGCGGGCCTTTGGGGTCCGGGGTGCCCTTTGGGGGTCCGGGGGGCCCGTTGAGGACCAAAGGAGGGCCTTTGAGGGTCTGAGGAGGGCGTTTGGAGGGTTGGGGCTCTATGGGAGCTTGGGGGACCTTTGAGTACCGGGGGCTTCCTGCGGGGGGGGGGGGGGGGCTCGGAACCCTTTGGGGTTGGGGTAGAGGACCTCACAACACTGTTCAAATGGAACTTGTGTATTATAACGACCACAGAGTTTCACCCTCAAATTCACTTCTAAAACCTTTCCTTAAATCTTCTTTCAAAATGTCTCTAACTGTTTCGCCGAAATAATCCCATAAAATGGATAAAACGGTTTCGCCCAAATAAACCCTAGACGTAATTTCAGCGTGTTCCTTTTGTTTGGCATCTCTGCGCTAACGCATTTCAAATTTCTAGGAAACCCTTTCCTACGTTAATCTCTTCATCTCATAAATTTTCCTAGCTAAACTATTAGGGTTTCGCTAGAATATCAATTTATCTCTCCGACTTAAAGCTCCGTGAAGCCGTATTAAAAAATAGAATTTATATCTCTTTAGACTCCCGCATAATTCCAAGATAACAAGTGATGTCAATTATAATTCCTGACACTAAAGATCAATGAAGCCCTATTTAAAAATATAATATTAATTTTTCTATCTGACCTAAAGAACGTTTATCCCTCAGACCTAAGATTAAAGAAGCCTTAATGTTTCTTAATTCTCCCCTTCGTGAATTAATAATTTCCCCTAGCGATTATGTAAATCAAGTTCACAGGTGCTACTCGTGACAAGACCACGTGGTTTATGGTTTTCCATGTGAGAAAATTCCTGTTTTTTCAATCTCACTGAGAAGAACATATAACAGACATGAATTGATTTTGACATCCATAAATGTGACAAAGTTCCTGTTTTTTCATTCTCACTGAGAAAACCATAAAACATCCATAATTTGATGTTGACATCCGAGAAAAACATCAAATAAATCGAACAACACACATACCCATCAATGAAAACAGACATAAAAGTGAGAAAATTCATGGTTTTTCAAGTGAGAAAATTCCTGTTTTTTCATTCTCACTGAGAAAACCATAAACCACGTGGTCATGTTCGGAGCTTTAGGGTCACCTCTACTGATGTTGGTTGTAGTGGAACTGGTATAAACTAAAGTTGAAATAATTTCTTTACTTTCAGAGTTCTACACAAACTGGATCTGCGAGGCGGGATTTTGAATGCCAAACAGATTTTGTCCCGAAGAGAACATCATGGACTCAAAAGCCGTTAAGCTTTTCTCTCACTGGTGGTATGGAACAAATCGAAAGGGTAGGTGGAAAAAAAAATCCGTTAGTGGATATAGCATATATAATCTACCCTAATTTTTTTTCTTGTATTGTACCTCCCCTCTCCTTCTCCTTGACAGCAAACAAAACTAAACTTAGCGATAATTCCTGATAATTTCATTACAGACAACTGCCACGACGTATAGATTTAAGTGTATTAAAAAAGTTAATAGAAATTACTACAGTATAGGATAGTTTTCCCACTCTCCTCAAGCGCCACTACTTTTAGGGCCATAATTATTTCTGTGTTCATTGTCGTTTATCTTCAGTCCAAATCCCGATTCTCTCATAATCTTCCACACGTTTTACATTCATCACTTCCACCTCGGTATCCATGACAATCATTGTTGTCGTAGTAGAACTCTAACTCAGCGTCGAGGGGGACTTCGGACTCAAAACCCCCATTTCCAAGGCCAAACCCTACATGGTTCTAAAAGATACTGATTTGAAGTTGTGTTACATTTCTATGAAAATGAGGCTTGGAAAGAAGCAAGGCTCTCCTTGGTACTCTGCTTTAGGCTCTCATGCTCCATACATTATTATAAGTTAAGAGTACTGACCCCATTCTCATTTAAAGAATGTGTGAGTGTGAAGGACAGTTCTCTAAATGACCTAGAATCAAAACAGCTATAGAGATTACTAATCCTCTTTAGATTTTAGCAGCAGCCTCACAAATTTTCACTAACCAATGTTTGTCTAAACCAACCCCGTTCAAGGACATGTGTTTTCGTTAGTAAAGTCATCCACCGATCTTAGGGGATCCTTAACAAAAATTTAACGGGTCCCTTTTAATATGTACCTGACGTATTTTGATTTTGCAAGTCTATTTTTCAATATTAACCTTAGGTATGTAGTCGCAGACTCAGATTTGTTATCAGCTAGTTAATTGAGTTATAAAATTTTGAGGTATAGAATGAATATTCAGTTTTATAAAAATCTGGTTGTATGTCCTCGGGGCTTTACCCCCAGAACTGCAATTATCATGTCACACCCAGTGTTTCAGGATGTAGCATAATTAAAAAAAGACCAAACAGGAGCAGGGGCAAGTAAGTTAGGAACTGATAGACTATTATGTAACTGAAAACGGTGAACTCTACTCATATACTACACGCTTGAAGCTAGGGAGGCATACGCAGCCCGGATCTTACTAGCATAATTTTTCATTGCCAGGTTTACAGTTTCTTTCAGGTTCTCCCTAATAGGCATCCACAGATAAGTAAAGCTGCCAGCTAAAGGAACCTCAAAGCCGATTAGGCTTATTGAAGTTCTATTCCCTTTATAGTTGAATAGTAGAAAAACTGTTTTATCAGTATGAAAGCTCAAACCAATGGGTTCTTACTCTTCTTGGATAAGCTCAAAAGTTGAAGAGCATCCCTGGAAAGTGTAGGAAAGGTTCAGTAAGTCATCCGCAAACGTAACTAACGAGTGATCAACTCCATTGAAGATAAACATACAGTTCAAATTATCCTGAGCACCGGTAACACAATTATTCAAAAAAAATGGAGAATTCAGAGCTCCTTGGCACACAACTTTCAGAATCGGAAATAGTTGACTACCATCTTTCATTCCAGCCTTCAGATTTCTATGCCTGTATCTTAAACAAGTAATTATCGCAGCATCAGTACATTTCAAATGGGCCTCAAGAAAAACCTGTGAAAATATGCAAGAGTCAAAAGCTCTTGCAACAATGTAAGATTGCCCTTCTCTTAGGACTAGAAGTTCAGTCTGAGTGTTGCTCTAAGCAGGCTCAGGGTAACCTATTCCTCAAAACGATCTTTCTCAACGTTTTAAATTCTAATTATTCTCCCTCCTAAACCTTTGGTTATTCGAAGATTTTTCCAAAAAGTTTAAGTTTCTGGGAAGAAATTAATTTTAGATTATTTTATCCTTTAAAATACTGTCTTTTATTTAGACGGCTCGAGCCTTAACAAGTGAAATATACAAACGGGACTGTGAAACCAATCACCAAAATAGAATAAAAATATAACAAGAATCTTAAGTTATTTACGCGGGAATTCTCCGCCTCAAATCAATTTTTAATAGATCATGTGTCTCTTAATTAATCACAAAGGATCTCAGGGCTATCTGAAACTATCAGTAAGATTCAAACCCTATATAAATCAATTGGCAACTCTCGAAAGGGGACTATCGTTCTAACTAAAGTTTGGGCCAACATAGCTCAAAAGATGTAATTGTTAACTTAATTCAAATAGGATCCTTTGGGTTGGACCAAGCAACACAAATGTTCCAGAAGTTCACTACTTTATCTAAGTATTATATTCAAAGAAAATTTAGACAAGCTAGCGGTAATTTTTTTTCCTAGTTAAAAAGAACTTCACTTACTCAGTTCCTATGTTCCGAGGCAAGACTACCCCGATTTGTATCTGATTCGTACATTTTATTCAATTTGGTAATTGATTCCCTTAGCGACCTTTCCCAGTCCTGTTATTCAATCCCCAATCTTTTTGTTAAAAAGTAGTTATTTTTAAGTATTTCGAGGCCTTGATTCTAAAGCTTGAAATGTTGTAACACTTTAGGACATTCCTGTCTGTTTTATACAAAACTGGTCTAGATTGGGTCTTCAAATATTTATTATGGGTTCAAAGGTCGTTCGGTGCTTAAACAAAGAAATTTATTTTTAGGATTTACGACTGAGTATACAAAGAGAAGGTGTTTTCACATTTAAGCTAATTTGAAATAGTCGGTTTACTTCTGATCTGTTGGAGCAAAGGGGATTTCAACTTTTACTGAAATTGGGTTACCAAATTTACACAAAAAAGGCCTCCTTACAACAGGGAGTGCACACCTCGTTCTTGAATATCCTTCAGCACACTTATAAACAGAACGAGAGCGTTCTCTCAACATAAGCCTCGCTGGTACCCAAACTGACAAGGATGGGTGGAACAATTTTCTTCAATGTCTTTTATCAAAAACGACTCAAAGAGCTTGAAAGTAGTGCATGAAACGGTAATGGGACGATTAAAACTGCACAGAGAAGCGTCTTTTTTGCCTTTTTCTAAGAATGGGAGTTATTTGTCCGACAAAAAATTGCAAAGGGACTACACCACGGGCAAGAATCATCTGAAACAGTGGTGCTAAATGTTACTCGAATAAAGAACCTGCAAGTTGCAGGTGCGTAGCTGAAATGGAATCAACACCAGAGGAGATTTTTTCTTTAATTTCGGAATTAAAGAGTGAACAGCACTTGGTGACACAAACAGGAAAGATTTCGTCTTATTTGAAAGAAGAAGGTCTTGTGGCAGCACAGAAGGATCGCATAAAAGATTGAACGGCACTTTGATTTTGCTCTGTATGTCGTCACAGACTTTACTGAAAGACTCACTTGACACATTTTTCCGATCTCAGTAGGAAAATCAATTTGATTCTTTATTTTGAGCCATAGGCGGAGAGGAGTAAAAGTAAGTAGAGATAGGAAGGTGATCAGAATAGAATTCATCTTTTAAAACTTTGACCTCGTGACTGCTAAATGAAGCCTTAACATGGTCTAAGTTAGAAGTTGAGGAAAGTGGCCCAGTGTATGAAAAGTTGTCACTCTTGGGCCATACACAATAGTCAGGAGGAATGCAGCCCCTAAAAATTGTGATCGAGGAGACATTGTGTTAATTATATCTACATTACAATCTCCACTGATGATAACTGGTTTAGAGACAACTTTTTAAGAAACCTGCCTAGAAGCTTGCAGGCAGACACAAACCGTGAATCAGACTGTTCTTTGTTGTAATTTGTAGGCAGATAAACATTAATTACTACATGATTTTCAAGCTAGTGACAATAAAGTAATCAGTCTCTGCCAATAGCTTATAAGGGAATCCGGATAGGATAGCGAGACCGCCAGATGGTCTGCCTCTCGGTCTCACAATTGCACTACGAAAGATGAGACTAACATTAGTAAATAGTGGTGACAGGCTTTGGCGGTCTTCCGACAGTAAATGCTCCTGAATCAGAACTAGGTCTTGGGACTCTAATACCTACGAAAGAATTGGGACTCGATCGGTAGCCTTTCCATTAAAGTTCCACGACAAAATACAGCATCTGAATCTCATTTTGAATTATATTTACCTTTCAGCAGATTCTGTGCAATAGAGCATTTGTAACTGTAACATGGGTGGTGGTCTGAATTGCAAAGAGCACATTTTATTGGTTTCTGGCAAGGAACTGTTTTAGAACTTCCGTGACCTTTTTCTCCACAGACGGAACAACAAATTTCGTTTATCCATGTACATGAAATATATCCCTATGATTGGATTTTATAGCATCGAAGGGATAGAAACAAAATACTTAAATCGAGAATCGTTCGAAACTGATCACTAATGGGAACTTTATTACTCGTAATAAATCCTCATCTGTTTCAAATTCAGCCTGAAATATCTGGTAGAGCCACTTTGCTTTGCTTCACTACTATTTGGCACAAGAGACTTGATGTCATCAGAGGTCAGATTGTTTGGAACACGTTTAATTGTTCCAAAGTGAGAAGGACTTTTTGCCTTAGCACCAATGGTGCTGTTAGAAATACGAAGCGCATTGTCTATTGCGTGAGCATCATATTTGGATGCAGTGATAACTTTCCAGTCACCTCGGGTGCATTTTAGCTCAACAATTTTTTAGCTAACGTCACTACCTACTTGTTCTAGGAACTACTTTTTTGATTCCAGTTTGGTTAGGTCACTTGGTACATTTTTGAAAATCACGGCATAGGATGGTTTGAAGATATATTGAGAAATGATTTCAGCAATTATAGGCTTACTTTTTGAGAAGTTTTTTTCCATCAAAATCTCTAATTTGTTACACATTTCCGTATTCTTGCATGTAACACCCACTGAACTTTCGCCTGGGATCCAGGGGACTTCTTCTGGCTCAAAAATAAGGAAAGTAGCAGAGCAACCTTATCGTCATCACAAGTCTGTAACAGTTTTATCATTTCCAAAACATTGTTACTCATAGCAGCATTTGTAGACATTCGAGCAAGACAGTTCAATTCAGTTTATAATATCTCTTTTGCTTTCATAATGTGTTTTTTTGGAAGATCTGGGCTGCTCTCTTCGCAACTTCATCATGGATTTTTGCAATTTTTACTGTACGTGACAAAAGTTTAGTACAGGATTCCAAATGAGCTTACCGGCCATCGTAGATATGCAACAACATTAAGGCAGCAAGTCCAAAATCAGAGACCGTATTTAACAATGTAGGTTTGACTGATTGCTAGAAGCAAGTTCACTAAACGAGAGAAGTAAGGGAAGCGTTGGAGGCTGTTTACCTTGTACCCGCAATTTAAGGGGCAAGCCCAGTGGATACCATTGTTCTTGTAGACAACTCTCACGCCTCTTTTGCTTACTCCTCTCCTTGTTACCTTTATCGCAGCCTAATTGCCTGTACATATCTAACAGTCCTAATTATAATGTCACTGCTTGATCTTGACCTATATCATATAGGTCACTGACGATTTAAATCCATTGATTCATGTTTTTCGCAATCCAACCCTCCGTGATACACCATGTCTATTCAAGTCACCGTGACACACTATTACTGGCACTCCTGGCACCCCTCATCATTCCTGAGACATTTCCCAGATTTTTTCCATTTAAAAATCATGCATGAAATCCATTGATTCATGATTTTCGCAAGCCAACCCTCAATTATACACCTGGTCAATTCACGCCACCGTGTTACACTACTACTAGCCCCCTGGCACTTTGCCTGGCCCCTGGCAACCCCTAATCATTCTTAAGACATTCACAGATATTTTCTTGTTAAAAATCTTGTATTAATTCCATTGATTTATGTTTTTTGCAAGTCAACCCTCTGTGATACTCTATGTCAATTCACGACACCGTGTCACACTAAGACTGGCCCCACGGTAACCCCTTATCATTCCTAAGACATTTCCAAGATATTGTCATGATAAATAGGATTTAAATCAAATGGTTTGTGTTTTTCGTTAGCCGACCCTCCGTGACACACCATGTCAATTCACGCTACCGTGCCACACCACGATTGTCCCTTTTGGAACCCTCTGATACCTCTTCATCATTCCGAAGACATTTCTACATTTTTTTAATAAGATGATAACCAATTCCGCTTTCATTGCTTCTGACCCTTGGTTACAAGGGCTCCACCTCTGATTCTGATAGCATCCACCCCGAATCAACCGACTCCAGCTTCAACTATTTCCCCCCCCCCCCCGATAGCAGCTCCAAATCCGGCACCGGTTGCGTCAGTTCCAGATTCCCTGCTTCTACCCATGATTCCACAATTGCGATTCCACAATTGTTTCGTAACAATTATTTTTGCTTTGTAAGAAGTGTTTTTGGTTTTGTAACAAGTATGTTTTAAGAACAATCATTAAGAACAATTGCTGATTTTCCAGAATCTATTTTGTATTTTGTAAGAACCGTTTGTGATTGTTTAGGATATATTTTCGTTTCTCAGGAATTATTTTTATTTTGTAAGAAGAATATGTGATTTCTTAAGATGTGTTTTTGATTTGTAAGAAGTATTTGTATTTTGTAAGAAGAATTTGTGATTTTTTATGATATATTTCTGTTTCATAAGAAGTATTTTGTATTTTGTAATAAGAATTTGCGATTTTTAGGATGTATTTATGTTTTGTAAGACTTATTTGATTGCTTTTTAAGCAGTATTTATTGTTTTGTAGGAAGTATTTATATTTTGAAAGAACAATTTGTGATTTTTTAGGATGCATTTTGTAAGAACCGTTTGTGATTGCTTAGGATGAATTTTCATTTTGTATGAAATATTTTTGTTTCGGAGGAAGAATTTGTGATTTCTTAGGATGTATTTTTGGTTTATATGATATATTTTTTGCTTTGTAAGAAGTATTTTTATTTTATAACAACTATTTTGTAAGAACAATCTCTGATTTCCTAGGATGCATTTCGTATTTTGTAAGAACCGTTTGTGATTGTTTAGGATGTACTTTTGTTTTTTAGGGATTAATTTTGTTTCGTAAGAAGAATTTGTGATTTCTTAGGATTCATTTTTGTTTTCTAAGTAATATTGTTGGTTTTTTAAGAAGTATTTTGTACTTTGTAAGAATAGTTTTTGATCTTTTTGGGTGTATTTTTGTTTTGTGAGAATTATCTTTTGTTTTGTAAGAAGCATTTTGTATTTCGTAAGAAGAATATGTTATCTTTTGGGATGCATTTTTTTCGTAAGAAGTTTTTCGTATTTTGTAATGAGAATTTATGATTTCTTAGGATTTATTGTTGTTTTGTATGAAATATTTTTTTCTTTGTAAGAAGAATTTTTTTTTTGTTTTGTAAGAAGAATTTTGTATTTTGTAAAGGAGAATCTCTGATTTTTCAGGATGCATTCTTATTTTGTGAGAAGTATTTTGTAAGGAGAATTTGTGATTCTTTAAGATGTATTTAATTTTTTAAGAATTATTTTTTGCTTTTATGAAGTATTTTTTGTTTTGTAACAAGTATTTAGTATTTTGTAAGAACAATAAACTATTTTTTAATTATTTTTTTAAGATCCGTTTGTGATTTTTAGGATGTATATTACTTTTGAAAGAATTTTTGGTTTCGTAAGAAGTATTTTGTATGATGTAAAAGAATTCGTATTTTCTTAGGATGTATTTGGTTTTGTAAGAATTATTTTTTTTTCTTTGTAAAAAGTATTTTGTATTTTGTAAGAAGAATTTTGTATTTTGTAAGAACAATCTCTGATTTTTTTAATGTATTTGTGTTTTGTATGAATTATTTAGGATGTATTTTTCTATTGTTTGAATAATTTTTGTTTTGTAAGAGATATTTTTGTTTTGTAATAATAATTTGTGATCTTTTAGGATGTATTTTCTGTTTTGTAAGATTCTTTTGTTTTTAATAAGTATTTTGTATTTCGTAAAAAGAATTTGTAATTTCTTATGCTGTGCGCCAAAGGGTGACAAAGGGATAGTATATTGTGCCACGCTGGCCTCAATTGGCAGGAGTCATTAGAAGAGCCGTTATTGCGGGTTTTTCATTAAGTTTAAACGATCAATTCTAGTGTCAGCGGATATTTTTGCAAGAAAATGACTGAAAATGCTTTAGGCGTGATAATGCTCCCCACAAGGTGCCACATGTTAGTCATTGACTGCCATAGACTTGGATTTGCCGTGGAACACGGCAATCTAACAAGGAAGTTGCATATTTCTGCTCTTCAAATAAAAAATTAATAGTCGTTTTTAATTTTTAAAGTTATTTTTCTGGGAAAAAACTTGAAAAACCCTTTGGAGTGATAATATGCATCAGAGGGATGCCATTTGCCAAACTTAAATTACCAGAAAGGTAGCTGCAAAAAGAATCTTGGAAATGGCGGAACTTGGAGCGGCAGGTGCATGTTAACTGATAGGCAGAATTTACTTTGGCTGTTACGTGAAAGGGATTGGTTGTTTCATCATAGTTTTTTATTGTTACGTAATAGGGAATGTTAGAGTCCACTAGTCAAGCGGGGGGTTTTTATTAAGAAGTTCAAGAAGTTTCAAGACGTTTTTCAAGACATTTCAAGATATTTCTTAAGACATTTTTCCTTCAAGACATTAAGAATATTCACAAGTGTCTTCAGGGCCCCGTAGGGGATCCTCGGTTCTAACTGAGGAGGACACACATGTGGATGTTACATAATTACGATGTACACGCAGGGATGTTGCATAATACTTTTTGATATTTTATTTTCTTTCAAGAAGTTTTTTCTCAGGGGCCCTTTTTGAACAAAACATTTTATGTCAACATTAGGATTCAAAAGGGAGTCCCCTTCAATGGAACTCGCACCCTACACACCTGAACTATGAATGCCTTTCTAATATTTTGATTCGGCTAATACATCCTATGAAATAACCAATTGCACGCGCGGAGAATTCTCATGTCCCTCAGATCACCCCTTCAACCAATTCCAGAGGGGGAGGGTTGCTATTAAAGATAAATTTAAACTTATTAAGAGTTATTCCTGACGGGTCTTGATAAAAATTCCTCATTTCTTTCGCTGGGTGTTAGATTTCAGTCACCCAATCTCCGAAAAATTCATTTAACCCCTTCTACCTTAACTTTAAGCTATAGAACGTGTTAATCCAAGCAATTCACGCAAACATGGCAATATATGACTACCCATGACACCCTGATCATAAATATTATCATTCCTAAGAGATTTTCCCGATATTTTCATGATAATAATAAGATTTAAATCCATTGATTCATGTTTTTCACAAGATACACCTTGTCAAGCCCTCCAAGATACACCTTGTCAATTCACGCCACCATGTCAAACTATGACTGGCCCTCTGGTACCCCTTCATCATTCCTAAGACATTCGCAGATATTTTCCTTTTAAAAATCATGCATAAAATCAATCGATTCAGGTTTTCGCAAGCCAATCCTCCGTAATACACTATGTCAATTCACGCCACTATGTCACACAGTCACTGGTACTATGACATCTCTTCATCATTCCTATTTTCCAGATATTTTCATTATGAAAATATGACTTAAACCACTGATTTATTATTTTCGCAAGCCAACCCTCCGTGATATACCATGTCAATTCGCACAACCATTTCACCCATGACTGGCACCTCTGGCATCCCCTCATCATTCCCAGGAAAATTTTAAGATATTTACCTGTTAAAAACCATGCATTGAATCAATTGATTCCGGTTTTTCGCAAATCAACCCTTCGTGACTTACCAATTGATTCATGATTGCTTCCTCTGGGATCCCCTCATCGTTTCTAAGGCGTTTTCGAGATATTTTCATGATAAAAATATGATTTAAATCCATCGGTTCATATTTTCCGCAAGTCAATTCTCCATGATACACCAAGTCAATTCACGCCAGCGTGTCACACTTTGCCTGGCCCCCTGGAAACCTCCTGTTAAAAATCAGGCATTAAAGCCATTGATTCATGTTTTTGGTAAACCATTCTCCGTGATACACCATGTTAATTCACGCCACCATGTCGCACTATGAATGGCCCCCTCTGATCATTCCTAAGACATTTTTGAATATTTTCCTGTTAAAAACACGTACTAAATCCATTGGTTCGTTTTTTTGCAAGCCAACCCTCCGTGATAACCATGTCATTTCCCAGCACCGTGCCACACAATGACTTCCCCCATTTGCACCCTCTGGCACCCCCTCATCATTCCTATAACACGGTTCAACCAAATCCAGGCTCCGATGTTCTCCCTCCGATCCGAACTTCAAATCCGGCTCCAATTGCTTTAGTTCAAGATTACCCACTTCTGCCCCCCCTCATTCCATAATTCTGATTCCACCAATTCTGCTCAAAGTTCCGCCAATTCCAAGATTTTTTTGCGGCTACTTCCGTGGTAATCTATGTTTGGCAGATGGCACCCCTCTAATGCACATTATCCCACCAAAGGGTTTTTCAACCTTTTTTCAAAAAGTTGGCAGCATATGTATAAACGATTGAGTTTTGAAACGTGGACTACCACATATGCATTTACTGTTGATCATGAGTCCTCAGAATTGAACTCATAATCCAGTTGAAATTGATGATCTTATTTCAGCTGAAATTCCGATTTCCAACGATCCATTATTAAGATAATTAGTCTTAAAGTGAATGATTCATAACCTCTGTGGAAATTTTAATTCAAATGCGAGTTGTATGATTAAAAAAATGGAAAATTCCAGTGCCGCTTTGGTTTTCCAATGCAGCACAATTCAGTCAAATCTCTAGCGGATGCTGAAAAAACAAAAGGATCGACGTCGTTATGATCCCAAATTGGACGAAATGAATAGAGAAGAACTTTCACACGACCATGCTGTTTATTGAAAATATTCTAATAATCACCGAATTACTCGTGATAATCGTTATGTCACCACATATAATCTTCATTTGCTTAAAAAATACAAATTTCATATAAATGTCAAATATGTAGGAAATACAGGTCTGGTAAAGTATTTATATAAATACATCTACAAGGGACATGATTGTGCTTCATTGAAGATTGTTGGAAATAAACGGTGTATGGTTTACAATGAAGCAGAAACCTATGTAAAGGAACGCTTCATTACACCAACTGAAACATGCTTGTGACTATTTAGTTACGATATTCGGAAAAAGAGCTAAATCGTTCAACGTTTAGATGTTCATTTTCCAGGATGTTATCTAATGCAAAATATCAGCCAAGCCCAAGAAAATTTTGTAGATATTAGACAACAAGAGTCAATGTTGGAAGCGTATTTTTGACACAGCAAGGCGTTAAAACAAACGAAATAGAAGGAATTTGTCTATTATTGGGAAATACCTAAACACTATAAATGGAATGGCAATACCAGTACTTGGAAACAAAGAATCCATCGATTGCGTGTCATTGGACGAATTCACAACCTAAATTGGGCAGCTGTTCCCGAGTGCTTCTGTTTACGAGGACTTTTGTATCATATGAAGAATGCCACAGGTTTTGAAGATCTTAAAACAATTGATAACGTTGTATATTCCACATGCAAAAGAATGCCTGGCTCATGGCCTTATATTCAATGATAAACAGTGGTTCGACGCCCTAGAAGAATCAGCACTGTCCAAAATGCTTTCTGTAATGCGAATACCCTTCACGCAGATTCTTGTTTTTGGTAATCCTGCAGATCCAAAAGATCTTTGGGAAAAATGCAAAAATCGGCAGAGAATTTCATTTCACATGTAAAACGAAGTAATTTATCTAAAGATTTTGCAGTAAAGCGTGTTTGTCCTATTAATGCATCGAAGGTAAATACGATGACAATAGAAAGTCAAAATTTTTGTTTTTGGGTGGAACGATACGGCATGTACAACATTGAGATCTATGAAAATGACCAAAGTTTGAAATTTCCAAATTCTAGTGAGTCAGCTGTTACTGGAGATAGTATGTATCGCCTTCTGCAAGGAAAATAACTTAAAATTGTCGACAATATTTTACTGGATATCAATGACCCTCATTATTTTAGGAAAAATTGTTTTTTCATGGATGGACCAGGTGGTAAAGGTAAAAAATTTGTTTTTAAGACCTTGTATCACAATCTGTCTGGAAAAAATTACAAAGTACAATGTATGGCTTATACAGGAATAGCAGCAACTTTATTGCCATTTGGATTAACAATACACAAAACCTTCCGCTTGACAGTTCCATTTTCCTCAGATACTATTTCCTGTATAAGACCTGGCAGAGCCTTAGATTAGCTCAAGTAGATGTTTTCCTACTTGACGAAGCACCGATGATTCTCAAGTTTGGCTTACAAAATTAGCAAATCCAAACCTACCATTTGGTGGGAAAAACTTAGTTGCTGGAGGTGATTTACTTCAGTGTTTACCAGTTCAACCCCGAAGCAACCACAGTGAAACACTCTATTTATCAATAAGAAAGTCATCTTTGGAAGAATTTAAAACATGTTTACCTTGTGAAAAATATACGTGTTGATCCTGAACAAGAAGCATTTGCAAAGTACATTCTCGAACTGGGAAATGAAAATCTTCCTAAAAATAAACTTAATGAAATTGAATTACCGGAAGATATAATTTCCAGTAGAAATTTAATAGAGGAAGTATTTGGAAATTGTTTGTCTAAACAAAGTTTCGATTTAATGAAGGATCAAGTTATTCTAGCTTAAATCAAAAAAGAAATTAGTAAAATAAATGCGAAAATGGTCGATCACCTTCCAGGAGAATACGAATCGTCTAAATTTTACGATTCTGTAAAAGATAAAGAAAAATAAGGATTTTAATTTACTCCAGAATTCCTAAATTCCATTGACGCAGCAGATTTGTCACCACATGACTTAAAAATAAAGGAAAATACGATAGTTATACTTTTGCGTAATTTAGATATTTCAGAAGGGATGTGTAATGGGACCCGTCTTACTGTTACTGAATAATGTAGCAACGTAATTAAGGCGAATAGAGTTACTGGGGAAAAATCAGGAAAAGAAGTCCGTCTATCCTGAGTTGCAGTGGACTCTAGTAAGGGTCAACTTGAAAGTACTGCTCAACGACATCAATTTCCAATTTGACCTGAATTTGCCATGACGATACATAAGTTACCAGGGCAGACTTTTGAATTTGTCTGTGCCGACCTTAGTTCTGCAGTTTTTAATCATCGAATGTTATACGTTGCATCTTCTCTTGTGAAAAGACAATGTACCTTAAAATTTCTGCTACCACTTGAAAATGAACAAAAGAACATATAGCGAAGTGTGGAGGGAAGCCCTGACAGCTAACAACAAAACGTCTTATTGTTAGAGTTGTATTTCTTTTTTTATCATCAATGCCTACCATACTTTTGTTAAAAAAAAAAGGTTCACCAAAATGTATATCATAATCACAAAAGACAAGCCGAGGAAAAACGAACCAAACAAATTGAAAATGATAGCGATGATTATTAGTTTTTTGGATTTTGACATGAATAAGTTCATCAATCCCTACCATACTTTTGAAAATCAAAAATATGGACTAGATAGATTGTTGGAAGCAAAAGAAGTTCTTGTCCCACTACCTGAACAATTAAAAGAGACAAAGGTTTGGCGATATGTCTTTCATAATGACAAAATATAAGCCAAGGCAAAAGAAGAAGTTTTTGTCTCGCCGCCTGAATAATTAAAAGGAACAGAGGTTCGGCGATATTTCTTTCATAATGACAAAAGACAAGCAGAGGAACACGTTGGTGAATCGTATAGCTTGTTGAGAGATCACACAGATGCTCTATGTTCTATGTCGGTCACTTTAGTTGATGGCAGTCCTTACAAAAATTTTGCAGATCGATAAAAATTGCTACGCATTTTTTGACGCTCGGTGAGAGACAACATTTTCCACAAGGGCAGTATATACCAGATTATCGGAGAGACAGCGACATTGAAAAGTTTTGAAATAATAAAACGGTTGAATGGCCTCTTGCATTTGACTGTTTTTCTATAAGCCGATCGAATAGATCTATATTTTTGAATTGGTCAACAGGCCTCTAGTGGATCTAAGCGTCTGGCAATAAGTAATACCAAGGTATTGCAGAGACTGGGACTGCTGAATTCTAATACAATCGATGACGATATTAATATCTGCCTAATTAGCACCGTTAAAAAAAATAAATTCCCTTTTTTTCACTGTTGACCCTTAGTCCTATTCTTCTGTATAGGGTCGCTAGTAGGCGAATATTCTCTTGTAAACCCCTTAGCGTGCTGCTTAGGTGAAACTAATCGTCTTCATATGAAATAAAACTGAAATCCATGCCCTCTATAAAACATATCTCTCGAATGAGTCTAGTTACGGAATAAATTGCGTAAATGAACATGATGGGGCTTAGAGCAGACCCTTGTCAAACTCCCTTAGAAAGCTCAATGGGTCCAGAAAGCTTTTGCCTACGTTGTCCAGCGTTTTTTTTCCATCCCAAAACAAGACGGGTTTGCGTGTTGGAGTACCAATCATGGAGAACTAGGATAATGTTGGGGCCTAAATTTAAGAGGCAGCACAGTATTTGCAAGTGGACGATAGAGTCGAAGTTAGCAGCAATATCGACGCTGCAGACAAAAAGTGGCTTTTTGGCCAGAGATACAGATGTTATTATTCTCTTTAGTAGCCGATTGGCGTGTCCACAACAGTGTCCACTTTAGATGGACGCTGGGCGTGGCATATTGTGTTACTTACAGCTTATTCCTGAGGGAGAATGGGAGGGACGTCTTATCTTCTCCAAAGGCATAGATAATGAATTTTTCAACTATGCTGAATATAACGTCTGTCTGAAAATTTTGACCAGGTGTCTTTGGGGAAAACAGGGGTGTGGGAGGGTGGCTATATGCCTTCCAATTGTTTTGTTCACTTAAAAGGGGCAATAGAACTTTTTATTTCCATTCAAATTATCCTCTCCCGATCTTCTTTGACCCTTGGCTCAATATGGTGGCCAGTGGGAAAAAATACTGAAATTACTATTGGGTGAGTCGCTTCTTACTTACAGTTCGTTATCGCGGAATGTTTGATGATTGACTGTTGCCTGTTACCCTTTAATTATTAAAAAAGAATATTTGTGCTGGAATGAATTTGTCCCTGACATTCAACGACTTTTGTTTTGAAAGCACTATTTCAAAAAGAAGACATATTTCCGTGACTATCTTTTCCATGACAAGCGAGAATAGTAGTAATGCCTCACTGCTCACTGCATAAAGGTGGGAAGATTCCCATGGGATTTTAAACGCACAGATAGTAGATTTCAGTAGGATTTTAAACGCATGCCCTGTGACGCCACACGACACACCCCTGTTTCCATGACACAGCTGGCAAGATTCCTAAGACATGCCCTGTTTCCCTGACCAGGTGAAATATGGATGACGCAATCTTGTTTCAGTATTAGAAGGATTAGAGGTGCCAAGATTCCCACAACACCCAAAATTTTAAAGGTGCCGTGCTGTTAAATGGTCAGCAGGAGTTTAGTAATTGGAGTTGAGGGTAATGCGTGACTTAGTGGATTTATCGGAAATAACTTAGTGGCGGTGCACACGGGGGCGTTGTTTAATGACAGCGCACATGTTACGTAATGACAGCACATAAGTGAGTCTTATGTACTGATGGTCAACACGCGGGCACTACGTAATGACAGCGTGAATCTTAGGTAATGGCAGCGCACACATCACTTTCACAAAATACTTTTTTGAGATTTTATTTTTCGTCGAGATGTTCAAGGCGTTTCTTTTTTATTTTGAGGTGTTTTTTCTTTCATCACGTTTCTTTTTTCTTTCAAAGGAATTTTTTTTATTTTTTTCTGTCTTTTAAGACATTTTTTTCTTTAGTTATTATGTAAAGAGGAATGTTTATGGATAACGCACTCCCATGCGAATCGTTTCTTCAGAGTCTAGGAGGGAATCCCCTGCTTTCAATTGAGAAGGACACTTACGTGGGGTGTTACATAATACTTTTTTTCTTTCAGTAGATTTTTATTCAGAGTTCAACTATATTCTCATGATTTTTGTCCTCGTTAGGACTCGAAAGATCAATTTCTATCCAAAAGAACAACTAGAATATCTATTTCGAGAAATTATTGTTTCTAAGGCAAATATGTAATTCAAATATTTTTGGAAATATTTCCATATTTCCAGGAAATTCCAGGAAATTTCCAATATTTTGTTCTGGCTAATATATTCTAGAAATAGCCTATTGCACTCAATGCAAGTTCCCATGTTTCACTTACTAGAATGACGTGTTTAACACGCCTGCGATAATTGACGCAAAGCCGGAGAATATCTATTTCGAGAAATTATTGTTTCGAAGGCAAATATGTAATTAGGTAAATTCTGAAAATACTCAGAATTTCAATAATGTTCCATTATTTTAAAATTTAGGCTTAAATAGCTGAAACAGTGCGTAAATTCTCCATTTTTTTAGTCATTTTGCACGGGTAATCAAGGAACATTTAATATAGTTTTCTGTTTTTGTGTGCGTTTCTTAGGAAAATGGTCCATTATTACAAAGCCTAGTCTTAACTAGCCGAAAGAGTAGATATATTCTTGATTTTTAGTCGTCTTGCATGGATTATTAAGGAACTTTGATATATTTTTCTATTTTTGTGTGTTTTCTTAGAGAAATGGCCATGATTCGCAAAACTTAGCCTTAACTAGCCGAAAGAGAGAGTATTAGTAATTTTTTGCCGAATGAAGTCAGAGCTAGACTCTGCATATTGAAAAAGTATCGTTTTCTATGATAGTTTTACGCTTGGTTGATTATTTGATTTTTTTTTGCACATTTTGGTTTAATGGACTTCTTTAATTATCTTTGAAAGATTTTGTTTCCCTCCGAAAATAAGATTATGAATCTAAATTAAACACTTTTTTTTATTATTTTAACAGTGAGAACTCGGAATTTCATTGCTAAAATGTGATACTCCCAGAAGTTCACGCCACAGTGCCACACTATTATTGCTCTCTGGCACCCTTTGACATTACATCGTCACCTCCATGACATTCCAGACCATTCTTGTTGAAAACTATGCTTCAACCCAGTGATTCAGGTTTTCGCAAGCCAAGCCTATCATGATGTTCCACAAAACACCCCCACAGCGTCACAGCGTTACAGGCCTACCCCCTTCCATCCACGTCACTTTTCCTTCATCACCTCTAAGACATTTTCAGCCTTTTCCCTCCGAAAATAAGCTGGTGAATCTAAATTAAACACTTTTCTGAACAGCAAGACTCTCCATTTCATTACTAGAGCTTGATACTCCAAGCAATTCACGCCACAGTGCCACACTATTACTGCTCTGTGGCACCCTCTGACATCCTATCTTCACCTCAAAGACATTTCCCGGACATTTCTTGTTAAAATTATGCTTCTACCCATAATTTCAAGTTTTCGCAAGCCAGGCCTATCACGATGCTCAACAAAACACCCGCAAACCATCACTGCTTTACTTACCTACCCCCTCCATCATCCACATGGCACCCATCCCCCCATCATCACCCCTAGGATACTTTCAACTTTTTCCCACCGAAATAAGCTAGTGAATCTAAATTAAACACTGTTTTTATTTGAACAGCGGAACTCGGCATTTCATTGTTAGAGCGTGACCAATCTATTCACGCCACAGTGCCATACACTACTGATCTATGACAACCTCTGATGTCACATCATCATTCCCAAGCCTTTTTGAGACATTTCTTGTTCAAAATTACACATTCAATCCGGTAATTCAAGTTTTTGAAAACCATCCGTGTCATGATGCCTCCCAATACACATCATACCAACACAGCTTTAAACACTTGCCCCTCTGTCATCCGTTTGGCACCCCCACTTGTTATCCTTGGGACTTTTTTCGTCCTTTTCCTTCCAAAAATAAGCTTATGAATCTAAATTAAACACTGTTTTTATTGGAACAGCGGAACTTGGCATTTCATTGCCAGAACGTTATACTCCAAGCAATTCACGCTACAGTGCCACACCATTACTGCTCTTCAGCACCCTCTGACACCCCATTCATAAATCCTAAGACATTAGCAGACATTTCATGTCAAAAATTAAACATTAAATCCCATGATTCACGTTTTCGCAAACCAAGTCTATTTTGACGTTCCCCAAAACGCAACGCACCAGCAAGGTATCACCTGCCTGCCCCTCTGTTATTCACCTGGCACCACCAATCATCACCCCTAGGACATTTTTAATCCTTTTCTTCTCGACCCCTATCCTAGCCATCGGAAGACACTAGCAACAAATTCAACCGGAACCCAAGCGTCTAATTCAACCGGACCCCTAGCGAGCAGTTTCAACAGGGCTTTAGTGAGCAATTCCAACGTGAGGTCCTAGCCTAACCACCGGGAGACCCTAGCAACCAATTCAACCAGGCCCCAAGCATTAAATTGAGGCGGGGCCGTAGTGAGCAATTCTAACGGGGTCCCCCTAACCAGTGGAGGACCCCATCAGCCATTTCAATCGAAACCCAAGCATTCAATTCAACCGGGCTCTAGCAAGCATTTCCAAATGAGGGGGCCCTAGCCCAACCATAGGAGGACCCTATTAAGCAATTCAGCTGAAACACAAGCCTTGTTCATGGAAATTGTAGCACGCTGATTTTTATTCGTGGATCTTGCTAGATGCTAATTTTTTGTTCATGAAACTTGTAGCATGCTGATTTTCTATTTATGAATTTTTTACATTTATTTTTTCTCCTCTCAAAACTTATTTTATTCATGGAACTTGTTGCATGCTGATTTTTGTTCGTGGAAATTTTTGCATGCTGATTTTTCTCTTCGCGAAACTTTTTCTCCTCATAAAATTAATTTTTTTCATGGAACTTCTTGTGTGCTGATTTATGCTCGTTGAACTTGTTGAGTGCTGATTTTTTGTTCGTGAAATTTGTTGCATTTTGATTTTTCTCTTCGTAAAACTCGTACATTGATTTTTCATCTCGTGAAACAGATTTTGTTCATGGAACTTGCTACCTGCTGATTTTTGCTCGTGGAACATTTTGCATGCTGATTTTTTCCCATGAAACTGGTTTTTTCTCTCTCTCGTTTCGTAAAAGATGTACAATAATTTTTGTTATCGGGACTCCGATTTTGTTCAAAGAACCTATTGCCTGCAGATTTTAGTTGATTTTCTCTTCGTGAAACTTGTACATTAGGTTTTCTTCTCGTGAAACATGTTTCACGTTTATTTCTCTCTTCATTAAAATGTACACTGATTTTTTTCTCATTGTGAAACTCGTCTTGCTCGTAAAACTTATTACATGCCGATTTTGTTCGTGAAACTAGTTACATGTGGTTTTTTCTCTTAGTTTTCTTGTACACTTTTCTCCTAGCGAAACTGATTTTATTCACGGATTTCATTGCATGTTTGTTATTGTTTGTGAACGTTGTTACATGTTTATTTTTCTCGTCATGAAACTTGTAAATTAATTTTGCTTCTCATGAAACAAGTTTTGTCTATGGAACTTGTCACATGATGATTTTATTTCGTAGAAATTGCTGAGGGATGAATTGTTCGTGAAATGTTTTAAATGTTGTTGTTATTTCTCTTAGCAAACTTGTACAATTTTTTCCTAGCGAAACTGCTTTCGTTCAAGGAACTTATTGCATACATATTATAGTTCGTGAACGGTTTTGCAAGTTGATTTTTCTCATCGTGAAATATGTGCATTTCTTTTTTTTTCTCCACGCGAAACTGATTTTGTCTATGAAACTTTTTGCAAGATGATTTTATTTCGTGAAACTTGCTGAGGACTGATTTTTCTTCGTGAAAATTGTTTTGTATCTGTCTTCGCAAAACTTGTACAATGATTTTTGTTATCGTGAATCTGATTTTGTTCAAGGAACCTTTTGCATGCAGAATTTACCTCGTGGAACTTGTTACACGCTGATTATCTCTTCGTGAAACTTGTACATTGATTTTTCTTCCCGTGAAACATATCTCGCGTTGATTTCCCTCTTTATGAGAATGTACACTAATTTTTTTCTCACTTTGAAAATCGTCTTGCTCGTTTAACTCATTACATGCTGATTTTGTTCGTGAAAGTAGTTATATGTTGTTTTTTTCTCTAAACAAACTTATTCGCTTTTCTCCTAGCAAAACTGATTTTGTTCATGGAATTCATTGCATGTTTATTATTGTTCTTGAACGCTGTTGGATGTTGATTTTTCTAATCGTGAAAAATGTACGATTATTTTTCTTATTGAGAATCTGATTTTGTTCAAGGAACTTTTTACACGTTCATTTTTTCTTCGTGGAACTTGTAAATTGATGTTTTTTTCTTTTCAAACATGTTGTGCGTCGATTTTTCTCTTCATGAAAATATACAGTGATTTTATTTTCTCATTATGAATTTTGTCTTGCTCGTGAAACTCATTACATGCTGCTTTCTGTTCCTGAGACTTGTTGCATGTTTATTTTGCTCCTCGTGAAACTCCTACATTGATTTTTTCCTCCTCACGATGGAACTTTTTTCTATTCTTTGAAAAAAAATTTGAATCGAATTGTAATTTTTTCTTTTCCCTTAGAAAATTCAGATATAAAGTGGAAATTTTTCTCTTAATTGAAAAAATTCAGAATTAAAGTAGATCTTTTTCTCTTCTCTGGAAAAAATTCAGAATCGAAGTATAACATTTTCTATTCTCTGAAAACAAATCCAGAATTGAAGTATAACTTTTTTCTCTTCTATGGAAAATCCAGAACAGATCTTGGACTTTTTTTTCTCTTCATTGAGAAAATTCAGAATTGATCTGGAACTTTTTTTCAATTCATTGAAAAAAATTCACAATCGAAATGTAAATTTTCCTTTTCTCTTCTTAGAAAAGATTCAGATCTGAAGTGTAACTTTTTTCGCTTCTATGGAAAAATTCTGAAGAAAACTTGAACTTTTCTTAACTTCATTGAGAAAATTCAGAATTGATGTGGAACTTTTTTTTCAATTCATTGGAAAAAATTCAAAATCGATATGTATCTTTTTATCCTCCTTGAGAAAATTCAGAATTAAAATAGGACTTTTTCTCTTCTTTGGTCAAATTCAAAACTTAAGTGTAACATTCCTTATCTTCTAATAAACAAACAAATAAGAATCATAGCGTAACTTTTTCTATCTTCTATGAAAAAATTCAGAACAAAACTTGAAATTTTTTGCCTCCTTGAAAAAAATCAGAACTGAAGTGTAACATTTCTCTTCTATGGAAAAGTCCAGAACAGAACTTGAACTTTTTTTCTCTCTTCTTTGAGAAAATTCAGGATCAAAGTATTACGTTTCCTTATCTCTTACGGAAAAATCCAGAACAGAAGTTGAACTTTTTATCTTCCTTTAGAAAATGAAGAACTTAAGTGGAACTGAAATTTTTTCTCTGGAAAAAATACAGAATCGAAGTATAACGTTGTCTATTCTCTGAAGAAAAATCCAGAATTGAAGTATAACTTTTTTCTCTTCTATGGAAAATCCAGAATAGATCTTGAACTGTTTTTTCTCTTCATTGAGAAAATTCAGCATTGATCTGGAACTTTTTTCA
Organism: Artemia sp. Qi Xiang Cuo; assembly: GCF_049724085.1. NCBI lineage: Eukaryota > Metazoa > Arthropoda > Branchiopoda > Anostraca > Artemiidae > Artemia > Artemia sp. Qi Xiang Cuo. The sequence goes on along the minus strand of NC_142814.1, from coordinate 21,525,081 downwards.
ATTCATTGAAAAAAAATCACAATCGAAATGTAAATTTTCCTTTTCTCTTCTTAAAAGAGATTCAGAACGGAAGTGTTACTTTTTTCGCTTCTATGGAAAAATTCTGAAGAGAACTTGAACTTTTCTTAACTTCATTGAGAAAATTCAGAATTGATGTGGAATTTTTTTTTCAATTCATTGGAAAAAAATTCAAAATCGGTATGTATCTTTTTCTCCTCCTTGAGAAAATTCAGAATTAAAATAGGACTTTTTCTCTTCTTTGGTCAAATTCAAAACTTAAGTGTAACATTCCTTATCTTCTACGAAACAAACAAATAAGAATCATAGCGTAACTTTTTCTATCTTCTATGAAAAAATTCAGAACAAAACTTGAAATTTTTTGCCTCCTTGAAAAAAATAAGAACTGAAGTTTAAAATTTCTCTTATATGGAAAAGTCCAGAAAAGAACTTGAACTTTTTTCTCTCTTCTTTGAGAAAATTCAGGATCGAAGTATAAAGTTTCCTTATCTTTTACGGAAAAATCCAGAACAGAAGTTGAACTTTTTCTCTTCCTTGAGAAAATTAAGAACTTAAGTGGAACTCTTTATCTTCTTTTGTGAATCTCAGAACCTGAGTGCATCTTTAAAAAATTTCATGTTTCATGATGAGAAAAATCAACATGCAACAACATTGACGAACAACAATAAGCATGCAATGAGCTCCATAACAAAAGAAGTTTCACTAGGAGACAAGCGTACAATTTTGCTAAGAGAAAAAAAATAACATGTAACTAATTTCTTGAACACAATCAGCATGTAATGAGTTTCACGAGCAAGACGAGTTTCACAATGAAAAAAAAACAGTATAAATTTTCATGAAGAGAGAAATTAACGTGAAATATGTTTCACGAGAAGAAAAATCAATGTACAAGTTTCACGAATAGACAATCAACTTGTAACAAATTCCGCAAACTAAAATCTCCACACAATAAGCTCCTTGAACAAAACCAGATTTACGATAAGAAAAATCATTGTACAAAGTTTGCAAAGAGATAGAAAAAAGTTTCACGAACAAAAATAAGTCCTCAGCAAGTTTTAGGAAATAAAATCATCACTGCCACATGTTCCATTGACAAAAATAGTTTCGTGTGGAGAAAAATAATCAAAGCACATGTTTCACAATGAAAAAATTAACATGCAGCAAAGTTCACGAACAGTAATATGCATGCAACGAGTTCCATGAACAAAATCAGTTTTGCTAGGAGAAACGTGTATAAGTTTGCTAAGAGAAAAAAACAACATATAACTAGTATGACGAAGAAATTCAGCCCCTAGCAAGTTTCACGAAATAAAATCATCATACAACAAGTTTCATAAACAAAACTAGTTTCATAAGAAGAAAAATTAATGTACAAGTTTCACGATGAGAAAAATCAACATGTAACAACATTCACGAACAATAATAAGCCTGCAATGAGTTCCATGAACTAAATCAGTTTCGCTAGGAGAAAAGTGTATGAGTTTGCTAAGAGAGAAAAAAACAAGATGCAACTAGGTTCATGAAAAAAATTAGAATAATGAGTTTCAGAGCAAGACGAGTTTCCCAATGAGAAAACAAAATTAGTGTACATTGTCATGAAGAGAGAAATCAACGTGAAACATGTTTCATGAGAAGAAACATCAATTTTCAAGTTTAAAGAAGAGAAAATTAACGTGTAAGAAGCTCCACGAACTAAAATCTGCACGCAATAAGCTCCTTTAATAAAATCAGATTCACGATAAGAAAAATCCTTGTACAAACTTTGCGAAGAGGTAGAAAAAAACAAGCTTCTCGGACAAAAATCAGCATGCAAAAAGTTCTACGAGCAAAAATCAGCAGGCAACAAGCTGCATGAACAAAATCAGTTTCACAAGGATAAAAATCAATGTACCAGTTTTACGAAGAGGAAAATCAACATGTAACAAAGTTCACGAACAATAATAAGCATGCAATGGATCTCAAGAACTAAATCAGTTTCGGTAGGAGAAAAGTGTACGATTTTGCTAAGAGAGAAAAAACAAGATGCAGCTAGTTTCACGAACAAAATTAGAATGTAATGAGTTTCAGAGAAAGATGAATTTCACAATGAGAAAAAAATTAGTGTACAGTCTCAGGAAGAGAAAATTTAATTTGAAATATGTTTCACGAGAAGAAACATCAATTTACAAGTTTCAAGAAGAGAAAATCAACGTGTAAGAAGTTCCACGAACTAAAATCTTGACGCAATAAGTTCCTTGAAAAAAATCAGATTCACAATAAGAAAAATCATTGTACAAACTTTGCGAAGAGATAGAAAAAAACAAGCTTCTCGGACAAAAATCAGCATGCAAAAAGTTCTACGAGCAAAAATCAGCAGGCAACAAGCTGCATGAACAAAATCAGTTTCACAAGGATAAAAATCTATATACGAGTTTTACGCAGAGAAAAATCAACATGTAACCAGTTTCACGAACAAAAATCACCATTCAACAAGTTCAACGAAAATAAATCAGCATGCAACAAGTTCCATGAATAAAATTAGTTTCACAAAGAGATAAAATCAATTTAGAAAATTCACGAAGAGAATAATCAGCATGCTACAAGTTTCATGACCAAAAAATTAGCATGCTACAAGATCCACGAATAAAAATCAGCATGCTACAAATTCCTTGAACAATGCTTGCTAGGGTCCTCCAATAACTTGGTTAGGGTCCCTATGTTGGAAATGCTTGCTAGGGCCCGGTTGAATTGGATGCTTGGGTTTTGATCTAAATTGCTACTAGGTTCCTCCGGGGGTTAAGGGGGCCCTGTTGGAATTGCTCGCTAGAGGCCTGCTTGAATTTGAAGCTTGGATACCGGTTGAATTGGTTTCTAAGGTCCCCTAGTGATTGGGTTAAAACCCTACGTTGGAATTGCTCACCAGGGCCCCGTTGGAATCGCTCGTTAGCGCTCCGGTTGAATTGGATACATGGATTCCGGTTGAATTGGTTGCCAGGGTCCTCCGATGGCTAAGTTAAGGGCCCCGGGGAAAAGGATGAAAAATATCCTAGGGGTGAGGAGTGGGGGGGGGTGCCACGTGGCGAACAGAGGGGAAGGCGCGAAATGTCATGGTGGTGTGGATTGTTTTGGGGTGCGTCGTGATAGGCTTGGTTTGCGAAAACTTGAATCATCGGAGGGAATGTTTAAGTTTTAACATGAAATTTCTGAAAATATCTTAGGAATAATGAATGGGGAGTCAAATGGTGCACCAGAGAAGTAATAGTGTTGCATGTGGCTTGAATTGCTTGGAGTAGCATTTTCTGGCAATGAAATGCCAAGTTCCGCTGTTCAAATAAAAACAATGTTCAATTAAGATTAACAGGCTTATTTTTGGGGGGAAAAGGATAAAAAATCCTTGGGATGAAGAGTGAAGGGTGCCACTTGGATGACGGAGGGGTATGTGTGTAAAGCTGTGATGGTGTGATGTGTTTTGGGAGGCATTAATTTAGGGTTGGTTTGCAAAAACTTGAATTACTGATTGAATGGGTAGTTTCCAACAAGAAGTGTCTGAAAATGCTTTAGGAATGATGATATAATTTCAGAGGTTGCCGCAAAACAGTAATAGTGTGGAACTGTGGAATGAATCGCTTGGAGTATCACGCTCTATCAATATAATGCCGAGTTCTGCAGTCAAATAAAACAGTGTTTAATTTAGATTCACAAGCTTATTTTCGGTGGGAAAAGGTCGAAGGTGTCATAGCAGTGATGAGGGGGATGGGTTGCCACGTAGATGATGGAGGGGGTAGGTACGTAAAGCTGTGATGGTTTGGGGGTGTTTTGTTGAGCATCATGATAGGCCTGGCTTGCGAAAACTAAAATTATGGGTTGAAGCATAATTTTTAACAAGAAGTTTCTGAATAATGTCTTGGAGGTGAATATTTGATGTCAGAGGGTGCCGCAGAGCAGTAGTAGTGTGGAACTGTGGCGTGAATTACTTGGAGCAACACGCTCTAGTGATGAAATGCATATTCCCGCTGTTCAAAAAAATGTTTAATTTAGATTAACCAGCTTATTTTCGGCTGGAAAGGCTGAAAATGTCTCAGATGTGATGAGGGAGATGCCATGTGGATGGCAGGGGGCGGGCGCATAATTCTGTGATGGGTTGGGGGTGTTTTTTGGAGCATAATAATAGGCTTGGCTTGTGAAAACTTGAACCAATGGGTTGAACCATGATTTTTAACAAGAAATTGTCTGAAAATGTCTTGGAGGTGATGATGTGATGTCAAAGGGTGCCGCAGAGCAAAAAATAATTTGGCACTCTGGTGAATTACTTGGATTATAACGTTCTAGCAATGAAATGCCGAAATCTCGCTGTTTAGATAATAAAAAAAGTGTTTAATTTAGATTCATAAGCTTATTTTCGGAGTGAAACAGAATCCTAGTTTTTTAAAACAAAAATTAAAGAACTCCATTAAACCAAAATTAGCAAAAAATGAAATCAAATAATCTACCATATAATCTACCAAATAATCTACAATAATCTACCAAATAATCTACCAAATACGTAGAAAATAATGTATTTTCAATATGCCGAGTCCAACTACAACTTCATTCAGGCTAAAATTGCTAATGCTCTCTCTGCCGGCTAGTTAAGGCTAAGTTTTGCAAAGGGGGGCCATTTCTCTGAGAAAACACACAAAAATAGAAAAATATATTAAGGTTCCTCAATTATCCGTGCAATACGACTAAAAATGAGGAATTTATCTTCTCTTTCGGCTAGTTAAGACTAAGTTTTTTAATAATGGACCATTTTCCTAAGAAACGCACAAAGATAGCAAAATATATTAGATGTTCCTTAATTACCCATACAATTTGACTAAAATGAAGAATTTATTCACTCTTTCAGCTAGTTAAGGCTAAGTTTTGCAATAATTGACCATTTTCCTAAGAAATACATAATAACAACCCTGCCCCCTGGAATTGCCTGCTAGGATCCATACCTTTCTTTTAATTTATGAATGTTTTTGTTTTTATCCATTCGTCTTGTTTTTTCACGTTTTGTTTTTCCCGTTGCATATTTTTGTCTCGGAAACAATGTATTTCTAGAATTTCCTTAATTACATATTTTCCTTGAAAACAATAATTCTGGAAATAGGTATTCTCCGTCAGCGTGTCAATTATCGCAGGTGTACGAAATACGTCATTCTAGTAAGCAAAACATGGGATCTCTCCTTGTGTGCAATAGGCTGTTTCTAAAATACGAGCCAGAACAAAATATTGGAAATAGCCTGTTGGACCCGAGGTCTGGGGCGTTGTTCTATTGGATAGAAATTGATCTTTCGAGTCCTAACGAGGAAAAAAATCATTAGAATATAGTGGACCTCTGAGAAAAATATACTGAGACCAGAAAAGTATTATGTAACATCCTACGTATGTGACCTTCTTAATTAAACAGGGGATTCCCTCATGGACTCTGAAGAAACGATTCGCGTGGGAATGCATGATCCGTAAACATTCCTCCTTACATAAGAACTAAAGAAAAAAACCTCTTGAAAGAAAACAAAATACGCCTTCGAAAGAAAAAAAAAGAAACATCATGAAAGAAAAAAACGCCTTGAAAATAAAGATGAAACACCTTGAATATCTCGACGAAAAATAAAACCTCAAAAAGTACTATGTGACAATGATGTTTGCCCTGCCATTACCTAAGATGCACACTGTCATTACGCAGCACTCACGTGTGTGCCGTCATTACATAAGACCCAAGTGTACGCTGTCATTACATAAGACTGACGTGTGTGCTGTCATTACGCAGTATGTGCACTGTCATTACACAACACCCATGTATGCACCGTAATTAAGCTATTTTCGATAAATCCACTAAGTCACGCATTACCCTCAACTCCAATTACTAAACACCTGCTGACCGTTTAAAAGCCGGGCACCATCAAAATCCTGGGTGTTATGGGAATCTTCCCACGTGTGTTCCTTCTAATACTAAAACAAGATTGCCTCATCGATATTTCACCTTGTCACGGAAACAGGGCATGTCATGGGAATCTTGCCAGCTATGTCAAGGAAACAGGGGTGTGTCGTGTGACGTCACAGGACATGCGTTTAAAATCCTATGAAATCTACTATCTGTGAGTTTAAAATCCTATGGGAATCTTGGCACCTGTAAGTTTAAAAGCAGTGAGGCATTACTACTTAGAATGTATAAATTTTCGTAGATAAAGGGTTGATATAATAGATACGTTGGATTCGTAGGTTTGCTTTTTAGCTAGACCACTCTTTCCTATTTCCATAATTTAACCTTCCCTTAAAATTCTGTGACAACTTCTTTTAACACTAGCTTTTGATGTGTAACTTTAAACAAAATGAATTTACATTTCTAGAATAAGTATCAAATTAATTTTGTTTTATCGCCATCGGGCCTCCGCTATTTTATTTTACAAAGGTTAAACTTTACAAATTTCATTATCGCGAATTGTTTGATTGTGGATTTATCCTTTATCCTTAACGTCTGGATGAAATATGAACAGACTGTGAACCCTGAACAGTTTAAAGGTTCAGGGTATTAACAAAAGAATGTCTGACCTAGAGTTTAAATGGGCAAATTATAATCAGTTTTGTTTGGACTGAAACATAATCTTGATAGCCAAATGACTGAACATTAAGGACACAAATATAAAGGTAATCTGGTCAAACTATTTATCTTGACTGATGTCACTATCAGGCTTGCACTAGATTAGATAGTGAACATTTTACAATGAAAGAAAGTAAATAAGTGTCAACAATAAATTTGTTTATGTCTATTATGGCTTCATTAAGGGAATTTGATTCGGCTCAGTAATTTCAAAGGGCAACTATTTTGCAAGTTTGCCAGTATTCTTCAAAACTAAATCGACTGCGCTGTTTTCACCCTTCTACCTCAGTTAGGCTATGCATCTGGATTTCTGTTTGAGAAGCCAGGAAGATGTATCACCCCTATTTTGATCCAGACATCCTAAGCAATCTTTTGGGCGAAAAATTTAAATATTATTTTTGCTCGTTTCCCATTTTAGTTTCAGTGAGCTTACAAATGCCTTCACTTTCATGAATGCGTTTTACAACTTAAAGCTTATGTCCCCGTATCACCATTTTTGATTTTGTTTGTATTTATTAGTGACTATGAAGGGCAAATGGCCTCGCTTAGCTCGGAAGATTCTGAGTGATAATATATGACTTAATTTACTTGTACATTAAAATATGTGCTTGTTAAATACATTATTTTTACAAACTTTACGTTTCTAGTTCAAAATTTGAGCTGAAAACCCAGTGGAAAAGCGGCCCTTTGTCTAGAAAAAATCTCACCTTGTATTTGGTTCCTTCTCAGGTATTTCTTCAGTCTGGTGGCATTGAGGCCTTTGGGTATGGCCATTTTGACAATGTTCGTCAAGAACAAAGACTGCTAGGGTGGCTTTTGTCAACTATCTCCGTTTACTTGGCTTGTCACCAAAACGTCTTTTCCTTCCAGTGATTTATTTAGTCTGGTTTTTGGTTTTCAAAGGTATGGAGGGCATTGAAGACCACTTTTGTTTCTTTGAATTGTCCAGGTGGTGGGACAAAGACTTCTTTTTTTGCCTTGGCTTGTCTTTTGTCATTATGAAAGACATATCGCCGAAGCTTTGTTACTTTTAGTTGTTCTGGTGGTGGGACAAACACTTCTTTCTCTTCCAATGTTTTATCCAGTCCATATTTTTGATTTTCAAAGGTATGGTAGATATTTTCAAAGGTATGGTAGATATTTATGATCTTATCCGTGTCAAAATCCAAAACCCAATCATCATCGCTACCATTTTCACTTTGTTTGGTTCGTTACATCCCGGCTTATATTTCGTCATTATGAAAGACATATGGCCGAACCTTTGTTTTTTTTAACAAGGGTATGGTAGGCATTGATGAATTTATCCATGTCAAAATCCCAAACCCAATCATCATCTATCATTTTCAATTTTGACACGTTGTGATTCGCTGTCCAGGTTGATTTTCATTGATTCGCTCACATGTTCATTTTCGCTTGTTTTCTAGCCGCATTTGTCTTTGCTCTTCATTTTCATTTTTGACAAGATGCCGCTGTTCTTCTAACCGCGTGCGTATTTGCTCTTCTTTTTCATTTTTGACTTGCTCACATGCTAGGTGTCGCATGTCTTCTAACTGTGTGTGTCTCTGCTCTTCATTTTCATTTTTGACTCGCTCAATTGCTCGGTGTCGTATGTCTTCTAACCGTACTACTTGTACTTGTACTTGTTGCGGGACCAGACGCGGACGCCTCACCCGGCATCTAGAAGACTACGTATGATTGACTCCCATTTATCGCGATCTTGTGCCATCTCTTCAGCAAACCGGAGCCAGCAGCTCTCCCACTTTCTGCCAAACTTCGAAATCCGCCAATGGGGTCGAGATCGTTTTTGGCAGTTGTCCACCAATTCTTAAATTGACCGCCAGGTCGCCTGCGCCAATTTGGCAATGGGGCAGCTAGAAGCACTTGCTTTATGATGCGGTCATTGGGTCTTCTAAGGACATGACCAAGGCAACGCAGTCTTCTCTGTTTGACAATCATGGCGGTGGGTTCGATGTTACAGCAGCGGTGGGGAACATCAACATTTGAGTTTCTGTCGGAGTATTGAATCCTCAGTATTTTTCGTAGACAGCGGTGGCCCAAGACTTCTAAATCATGAGATGAACCGCCTTCAGTTGCCAAGTTTTGACTGCATAGAAGAGAACAGATCTAACAGCCGCTTTATAAACAGAAAGTTTTGTCTTCATACTGATCTCCCGCCGGATCCAAAGATGGTGGCAGAGTTGAGAGAATATGGCTTGTGCTTTGTTGATTCTGTTCTGCACGTCAAGGTCACAGCCTCTACGAGAGTCTATTAGTGAGGCAAGATAAGTGAAGCTATTAACTTTTTCCAGTTCCTGTCTGTAAAGCAAAAGCTGATAATCTGAGTGCATGTTTAGGTCCATGACTTTAGTTTTGGCCGTGTTGATTTTCATACCCAGTAGCTGAGAGAAATGTGCTATTTCATTTAACATTGCTTGGGCGGCAAGAGCATAGATGTCGTCCGCGTAGTCTGGGTCAGACACGTTAATGCCCAATCCCATAACAACACCATCAAAACTCGAGAGCGCATTTTCTAGAATCCAATCTATGGAGTTGCGATAAAGAACAGGGGACAATATGCCCCCCCGTCTCACAATACTTTTAATAATAAAGGGCCTAACTTTTTTACCAAGCATTTTTGTAATTGAGGTGCAAGGTTTTGTTCAGGCCGCTTACAGTATCATGAAATCAACCGGTCTGCCTTCTTCCAACATAATTAGCCGGAGGTTTTCGCAGGTTAGAGATTTAAAAGAAGCCAAAAATACAAATAACAAATTGATTATAGGGATTTTGTAATATTCGCATTGTTGGAGAATAAGGCGATATAATCTTCTAACCGCGTGTGTCTTTGCTCTTCATTTTCATTTTTAACACGCTCTAATAGTAGTTTTTGCATATCTTCTAACCGCCCGTGTCTTTGCTCTTCATTTATATCTTTGACACGTTTTTGGAGTTTGTTTAGTTCAGACAATATAGCAATGGCCTTTGCTTTAGCGGCCCATATTGGTGTTGTCACAATTGATGGTCCAGGATGTCGCATTTTGGATTTTATTACGTTTGATAGTTCAGGTGTTCCTTCCAAATAATCATCATTTACAAAAACTGCAACTGCAAATTTTCGTTATCTGGGCCTTCCAACAGACATTATATTATATAAATAAATGTTGCGTTGGCCTTATTTATGCTGTACATGACATCATATAAGAAAATGCTTATATGATATCATATATGATGTCACAAGAAAAGCTTATATGAAGTACTAACATAGTACATTAGGTCATGTGCAAAAATGAAAATTAAGGCTCTTAAAGAATTTCCTCAGGCTTCTGACCTATTTAGATCGTTTTTCCATGGGAGGTTATCCCAAGATACCAATTTCCTGAAAAAAATATGGAGCTGTTTTTGAGAAATAGAATATATTCACATACAATTATTGCTCATATATATATATATATATATATATATATATATATATATATATATATATATATATATATATATATATATATATATATATATATATATATATATATATATATATATATATATATATATATATACTACTCCTATGCAGGCCGATTGCATGTGATGAGAAACAAATACTTCTAAATACCTACATGTTGTGAAATAGCCCACGCCTTGCGCTGTGCAGGTAAAACCGCGGTTCCTATTGGTAAAGTGAGAATTGGGTCAGAAGTTCCAGGATGGTTGGAAAGTCCAGCTTTGGTTAATGCGTGTCAACAAGCTAAAATGTGGTATAGTTTGTGGATTGATTCGGGCCGTCCTAAACAAGGCGTCGCGTAAACAGTGTTCCATTGTATAGAAAGCGATAGTTCTCCAAATATCTCGCCTCACATCGCTTTCGTGTGATTGATGAAAACAGTGAGTGCTAAGAGTCAATCCAAATCAAGTTTTGAAATTCATAAAGAAGAATCGATCTGCAAAAGCGCCCAGTAACGAATCCGCCCCTAGTGAAAGTGAACGGAATAGTTATTTCACGAGCGAGTTTGCTTCACATGATCCTGAATTGGAGTGCAAGTTTGAGAGAGATCTTGATCTCTGTTTAGAATCTTTGGAACCGGGTCTTGGCCACGTAGTGAGTGTGTTGGATGTTCGTTCGGCTATCCTTAAACTAAAAAAGAAGTACTATAAAGGAGTAGGATAATATTTGTGGTATGCATCTGATTCTTGGTAGTGAACTGTTCACAGTACATCTAGCATTTATGTTCCAAATGATTTTTAGTTGCGGTCTAGTGCCAGATATTTTTTGTACCGGTGTAATTACCCCTGTCATCAAGAAAGATAAAGACCCATCTGAATGTTGTTCTTACCACCCGATAGCCGTTGCTCCCGTTTTTTGTAAATTGATGGAGTTACTAATTATTAAGGAGATAGAGTATGTTTGTAGTACGCCATATTCGCAGTTCGGTTTCATGAGAATTATTAGCCGTTAGCACGTGCATAGCCTATTATCTAATGTTTTGTTGGACGTAGATGCTAAAGGGGAATCCGTGGTACATGCAGGCCACGACGTCCGCAGGGCTTTTGATTCGGGTATCCATGCACAACTGCTTGTATCTGCGTTTATGAGAAGTCTTGACAGATCTATAATTGCTACACATAGGAACATGTATTTTAAGTTGAAGGTTAGAGTAAGGGTAGTAAAAAACCAGAGCCCGACTGTATCCGATTTCCTCATACCATTACAGTAAGGCATTCGCCAAGTGGCTTTATCATCACCGCCTATTTCAGCACGTTACGAACTCGATGACCCCTTCGTCGTGATCGCGACCAGGAGGGAAAAGTTTCTGAAGTCTTTAGACCCAATGCATAATATTTATGAAGCTATAGTCAGCAATGTGTAATGGTTGTGTTTTTATGTAAATAGTTTCGCCATTTTTTTTTTTTTTTTTTTTTTTTTTTTTTTTTTTAGTTTTTGAACTATTAATTTAAGTTGTTCGTTCGTTCGATGTGTTTTGTTGGTTTCTTTTCATTTTCTTTCTACTCCACTTTTACTTTTTTGTATTGTTAAAGACGGGTAATAAAAATCATTCATTCATTCATTCACATATATATATATATATATATATATATATATATATATATATATATATATATATATATATATATATATATATATATATATATATATATATATATATATATATATATATATATATATATATATATATATATATATATATATATATATATAAGATATATATATATATATATATATATAAAAAAAAAAATACAAAAAAACAAATGCAAAAAAAATGAAAATAAAAATTGAGCCACTTTGTCCATAGGTGTGCATGTAAGCGAAAAATTTAAGTGGAAAGGAAAGAAAAACGAATATTTTTTAGGAAATTATTGGATCTGGTTCAGAAGACTGTGACTCAGGTAACATGCTGAAGAAAACGTCGGTGTCCGATTTGAGGCCGTCGATCTTAAAGGCTACGAGAGTGAGTAAAAGTTTTTAGATATTATATTTCTAGAATATGAAAAAGTGGCTTAAAGGAGCTCTGGTTGATTAACTTATATAAAATTGAATTCAAATCATCGCAGTTATGTAAATTCAGGTTGTAAGAGATTAAAAATCGTCGATGTCCACATGAGGGTAAGCAATTAGTAAACAAAACATAATAGAATGACTGGATCTAATACTTTCTTATACTATATGTCCCTCCAATTTAGTGACGGAGAGCTCATCGGGGAGTCCAAGATAAGCCGAGGCACTTAGTTTTCCAGATGTTTTTTTTTGCTCTCCTGGAAAGCTATTTTTATACCCGAAAGGTGTCCAACTTTCCGAAAGCAAGGGATGTAGGGATTTACATCTAAATCATTAAATCTAAATCTTAATAGTTTTTAGCTTAAAATATGCTATCGGGCTTAAAAGCAGGCAGTAGCTAAAAACCTAAAATAATTTCACAAAATTTATAAATGATTTAAAATTACCTCTGACTACGGAGCATATAAAATCTTCTAAAAGACTGAGATGAGACGCCTTCTTATTTTTGATAATTTCGAAACATTTATAAATAGTCCAAGATGAGCCTTAATACCCTACAGAATATATAAGGTCGTTTAAAGTTAGCTGTAAGCAACACTAACACTAGCTGTAAGCAGTTACATAATAGTTTAAAAGAACCATCCTATACACCCACCATTATGCTCTAATTATCTTTATAATTACTCAAAGTAACCACATCACAGTCAAAGATAATCTTAAGATCTTTAAATTAGAATTATAGGCTGTAAAGTAAATAATGACAAGGATGTTAATTTTCTCTTAAAGAAAAACTGACTTTTAAAGTTTTACATATACAGCATAAGTAACTTTCGGCAAACGATTATCAATGGGAGTTATAATAGAAGTTATTATGGTAAAGAAATTTGGATCTAAGAGGAATTAGTAATTATAGTAGTTGGTTAGGATTGGCGAAAGATAAGCGAGAGGAATAAATTATGCTGTTGTTATTTGTTGGTGTTCCATACCAAAAAACTTTTTCCTCATTCTTCCTGTTTTTAAAATTTTCCAGCATGCAGTTTATAGACTGTTGTATTATATACGCACACAATGGCATTTTTGTAGCTCAATTTGTTCAATTAAATACATAAATCTGCAGGACAAAACAGAACTCAAATCATTTAGACCAAATTCCATTAGTTTTAGATTTGAGCTTTACTTTCGATCAAAAGAAAATAGAGGGAGAGGCAAGGGAGGGGTCAGAAAAAGAAGAAGAAACGCTATTGCAAGGCTTGGATCTCCCTGTCAAATTGATCAGCTATCTGACGAGTAATTTTTTTTATGCCACATTATATTTTATGCCCGTGCCACATTATAGTCACAATTGTCGATAAAATGAAAATTACGCACGACTACAGCGCCAATTACGTTCCGCGTTCGAAATTTATCGAGTTGAACATTGTTCAAATTTCGAACATAAATTTCTTGATTGACCAACCAGAGTCAAGGTTTAAGGCATAATTTTTAAAATTAGAAAAGATGGAAACTTAGAATAGCGGTTTTTCTATCTGGGAGAGGAATCTAATAAAAGTTCAGAAGACTTAGTATTAGTAGAGAATGGATTGACACAAATTACAGCTGGTCCACACTCTTTAAACTCATTTCTTGCATTTTTAATATTTTCCTTTTTAAATACAAGTGTGACACTAAAATCACAGAAACTACCTTCTTATTCATGATATTTGGCTTTCTTTATCGATAGACGTGACTATGATGTGGCACGGGCATTAATCTTTCTCTATCCAAAAGTTTAGATTATCTACACTAAATCCACCTCCAAGAAGTCAAACTAGATAATTAACATCCACACTGAAAACAGACCTGACCAACCAATCGCTTTAGAACCAAACCCAAGGGACAAGTGTACAACTCTTAAACAGAGTTCCATAAAGTTTAATGTAATTAGGTCTAGTTAATTTTAGCTTTTCCAGAAAGATGGTATGAACACAGAAAATTCATTCGCAACCTCGGAGTGTATTTGGTAATTAGCTCTTCCTTATAGTGCGTCAGAGTACAATAAACTTCAATGGCTCGTTATGTGGGGATGCAATTTCTATCGATTATTTCTTCGATTTAATTCTTAAGAGCGATGGCTCCAAGTCAGGAAAATATTAGTGGGGGGAGGGGCAAAGTGTATTTTTTATAATAAAAGGGGGGTGAGTTTGTTTATCCTCGACTTGTTCAATGAAAATAAAAAAAAACATTATTTTTCAATGGAAAGAACATAAAAGGTATTTTTCGAAGCCTAGCAGGGGGGGGGGGTGGGGTGGGGTGGGGCAAAACATTCAAGGGGAATTCCCTTCCCTACGATTGGCATAGCAACTTAGGAGGAAGACATATATGAGGCAGCTCTCCCAAGAGCTAAATTTTTCAGAAGAAGAGTAAACAATAAGATTAATTTAATTCTTCCAAACAAGCTGAAGATAGATACTATTGATACTATTGATGAAGATATTAAGTTTATTGAATTATGGAAAGTTTCTTTTATAGACAGTAAAAGTCATTGCAATAATCCTAACTTTAGCTTTTTTATTGGCTTTCTAAACAGATAGTGAGCCGAATTCTAGAAGAAAAAGACGAAAGAACTGCGACTGATGAAATAACAGAGTCTGTGATACCAAATACCAAGTGTTCAAAAATCTTTCAAGCCGATGATAAACAATTAATGGTTACGTTTCTTCAACCATCTTGCGATGGCACATCTTTCGCTGCAATCTTTAATGGAGAGGTAAGATAATATTTGTTTAGTATCAAAAGAGAGAGAGAGAGAAGAATATACAGCTTTGATCTTACCGGTACTTCTGATCTTCATTTCATGGTCCTTCAGCCAGGAAGGGCAATGGCGGGCTAGGGGCCAGCTTTCCTGTGTTTCTGGACACCCTTCCTGTTTTCCTTCCCAGATTTTTCCAGGTACCCATTTAGAGCTGCATCCACTCTGACTATGATCGCAGAGTCATACCAATGACCCCCGTTCCCAACCAAACAGCCAGCGACACTAGAACTTGAACCCCCGACCTCACGAATATATGATTTCAAGTCTAGCGTGCTAACCACTCGGCTGGAACTTTCTAGTATTAGCTTCCCGCAATCTCCGAAATTTGCTCTTCGCAATTTTTGTTTAAAGTCTCAAAGGTTAGGATCCTTCTGACTCTTATTACACCAGCTAAGACGGCTGTGATGACGTAGATTTTGTTTATAGATGGCTAAATAATTACAAGTTATTCAGTATTCCTTTGTATACCTTCGAAATAGATCAAAGGGGATTAGTTTAGCATAATTTAGTTTTCCTTTCATATTTTGTTTGACAATAGTTTTTCCTTCTATTATGTCTGAACTTATGATTAGGAGCACAGCTGATGATAAAAGAGAGTAAATTTTATCATTCAAATACATATAGGACAATACCTCTATTGAATGTGTAAACGAAACAGATTCCATTAAATAACATACAATTATTTTCATATCACTAATTTTTAGTTGTATCAACATCTGATAATAACAATAATAATAATAATAATAATAATAATAATAATAATAATAATAATAATAATAATAATAATAATAATAATAATAATAATAATAATAATAAAAATAATAATAATGGTAATAATAATAATAATAATAATAACAATAATTTATTTGTACCCTCTTTACAAATATAAAAGACTGATAGAGGAGTAACTAAAGGGAAAAGTAAAAAATACACACACACACTAAGAAAATACAACACAAGATATACAGAGAAACAATAAAAACACCTCTAATGAATTACAATACTATAACAATAACAATACAATACTATCGGATGCAATGAAGAAGAAAATTAACGATACATTCTCTACGCTTATCAAACCTTAACCTAAGTTCTTCCATTTTCAACTTAATATCAAAAACTTTGTATTTCTGAACTACGAGTACTAGTATGTAAGTATTCTTGATCCATAACGGAAGGCCAAGAAAGAACTTACAATATTTAAAAAACACTGTCTACGGATTATAAGGCGTTCAATCTTATTAAAAAACTTCCAAACCGGCGTGATAAAAAATATATGGGGAGCAAACAATGCAATACTATTAAATATACATTTAAAAATAAATATGTATATATGTAATGCTATTTTTTCGATGATCTGAGACTGAATTTAATTCTTAATCAAACAGTTCATGTGCAAGAACTTTAAGTAACTAGCGATTCTGTCCAATAGTAACCAAAACTCTAAAAAACAGACTTTTGATACCGATAGATACATCACAAAAATTGGATTTTTTAGCTGATTAAATAAAAAAAACAAGTTTTTAACTGAAATTAAGGAGCGACATTAAAAATTAAAACGAACAGAAATTTTTCCGTATATGAAAGGGGCTGTCTGCTCCTCAACGCCTTGCTCTTTACGCTAAAGTTTTTTATTTAAAAAAAAAAATTGAGTTGTGAGAAAGTCAAACTTTAGCGTAAAGAGCAAGGCGTTGAGGAGGGGACAGCCCCTGTCATATACGGAATAATTACTTTTCGTTTTAAGTTTTAATGTCGCTCCTTACTTTCAGTTAAAAAAAACTTGTTTTTTTTAACTGATTTTTTTTTTTTTAACTACTCGCCTGGATGAGTTTGTAGCAGGTTTTGATGAGTTGATGAGGTTGGTTTCGTCTACAAGCATGAATTTTTTTTTGTATGGGTGATTTTAACTATAATCTTTTAGATCTTTCAGGTGATAATTTGGATTTTTTTAATTATATGGTTTCAAGTGACCTTTACCCTTTAACTTGTGTACCTACCCGAATCTCTACTCATTCTGCGACTTTAATTGATAACGTTTACGTGGGACCTAGCTATTTGAGTCAAAGCTATTCAGATATGATAGTATATCCAGGCTCAGATCATCTTCCGGTAATTGCTCATGTGACGTGTCTTAGAAAACGACGTATCCCAGCTAAAAAAATACTGACACGTGAGCTGAAAAAGCAAAACCTGAATAGCTTTGCCGAGGAGTTGAGCTGTATCAAGTGGGACTCGGTCCTGGGGATTTCTGGTGATTCTTCTCTAGCGCACAATCAGTTCATGTATATATTCCAACCGATTTATGAGAAAACATGCCCCTTGCGCTTGACCAAACAGAAGAGGGACGATCCCCGCAAGCCGTGGATTACGGAGGCAATAATAGACATGATAAAAAAAGGAACTTGTTATATGAGGAATATCTTAATATACAGGATGACGCAGATTTTGCAGAGTTCAAGCGAGTTAGAAATAAGGTGACCACTATGAGAAGGCAAGCAAAGAAGAAGTATTTTCAAAAAATGTTTTCTGATAGAAAGACAGATACCAAAGCCACATGGCAAGTTATTAATGGGTTTATGGGAAATCAGAAAAGTAGTCAGTCGCTTTGCATTGATATAAACGGAAGTTATGTGAGTGATAAAATGTGGTCGTGAATCATTTTGGCCAGTTTTATTCTCAGGTTGGCTCGTCTGTTCAAGAGAGTGTAAGGTGGGACAGGGGAAATTTTATTAGCGAGGAATTCGTGGACTCTCGTGGAGATACTGTTGAGTTCCAGTTTGAAAAGTGTACAAGTGATGAAGTGATTAAAATAGTGAAAAATATAAAATGAAATTCTGCTGGGATAGATGGCGTGAATCTGAGAACTTTTAAAGCTGTGTTAATTTATATACTACCATGTATTTTACATATTATTAATTTGTCACCGGAAACCGATACCTTTCCAGATGAATTGAAGGCAGCTGAAGTTATCCTATCTTACAAAGGGGGTGCCAGGTCAAAATCTAGAAATTGAAGAACAATATCGATGCTCCCTTTACTGTAAAAAATTTTCGAAAAAGTTATTCATCGCCGTCTATATGACCATCTCACGAAACATAGCCTACTCAGTGATACCCAATTCGGGTTTCGAAAAGGTCATTCCACTAGTCATGCTGCCATTCATCTTGTTGATTTTGTAAATAATTGTTTAGTAAAAGGTGAAATCCCCCTAACAGTATTTTTTGATTTTAGGAAAGCATTTGACACGGTAGATTTTAAAATTTTATTGCAAAGATTAGAATGCTTAGGTGTTAAAGGAGTAGGTTTGAAGTGGTTTGAAAGTTATTTGAAGGGGTTTGAAAGTTATTTGTGTGGGAGGTCTATTAAAGTGATGATTGATGATGCTTTTTCTTCCCCTTATCAAGTGTCGTGTGGTGTGCCACAGGGATCGGTCCTTGGTCCACTTCTGTATCTGGTTTATGTGGATAGCATGAGTTTTTATCTTCCAGATTGTTGCTTAACGTCATTCGCTGATGACACTGCAGTTACGTTTTCTAGTCGTTGTTTGGATAGTCTTGTGTTGAAAGTGAATTGTGTTCTGAGAAATTTACATGTTTTTAATAGTTTGAGATGGTTATCATTTAATGTTACAAAGACTAATTTTATTGTATATTCTAGAGTAGGCAAGCCCAGTGATATTGATGGTAGAATTCTGTTTAATATTAAGCCTGTAGTTCAACTTCAAGAAATCCGGTACTTTGGGTTTTACATTGATCTTAATTTTTCGGGGAAACGCCACAGTAATGTTGTTGCCGCAAAGGTTGCACGTGGCCTTGGAGCGATTCGTCGTTTTAAAAATTTCTTACCTCAGAGAGTTTTATTACTTTTATACCATGCTTTGATTCACCCATATGCTTCGCATGGCTGTATGTTATGGGCGAGTAATTTTTATGTGAATTTTAAACGTGTTCAGACTCTTCAAAATAGAGCGATGCGTCTTATTGGTGGGTATGTTCAAGGTGTAAATAACACTTCAGCTTGCTTCAACAAGTTGCAAGTGTTGAATGTAGGACAGCTACGAGACTACCAAATAGGAATTTTTGCTTATCAATGCTGGAATGATGTTAGTCCAGAGGTTTTTCGTGATTATTTTAATGAAAATAGGTCTTTGCACCATTATGAAACTCGTCATGCTAGTGATTTCATTGTTCCGAATAGAAGTGGAACCAGGGCCGGCTTCCATACTAGATTTTCAGGACCTAATGTGTGGACCTCTATTCCGGAGAGCA
This sequence comes from Artemia sp. Qi Xiang Cuo, assembly GCF_049724085.1. NCBI lineage: Eukaryota > Metazoa > Arthropoda > Branchiopoda > Anostraca > Artemiidae > Artemia > Artemia sp. Qi Xiang Cuo. The sequence goes on along the minus strand of NC_142814.1, from coordinate 21,505,891 downwards.
TTCGGGCGGCTGAGCACCTGGGGTTATTTAAAAATAAATTGAAAAAATATTTGTTAGGTCAAGGTTCATAGTTTTTTGTTTTTTTTGTTGTTTTTTTCTTTATTATTATTATTATTATTATTATTATTTATCTTTATTATTATTATTATTAAATGAATTGATGAGAGATTGATTTTTTTTTTGTTTTTTAGTGTTTTTTGTTTTTTTATTATTATTATTATTAAGTTTTTTTTTTTTTTTGTTTTTTTTTTGTTTTTTTTGTTTTTTTTATAGTTAATCATTAATTAGTAAATGAGTTGTATGTACCCGCCCAGTCGCAAGTGCTTTTTAATATCTTTCTTGGGGCAGGTATTGGCATATTTGTTAAATGTATTTTGATGTTAAATAAAATGAACTGAACTGAACTGAACTTTTATTTAATTTTTGAACTTTTTTGAATAAATGCAGGTTTTGATCTTGGCTCACAGTACATGAATAATTAAAACAAAATTTTCACATTAATTTACTTTTATTTGGTTAAATGGCTTTCTCGAACGTTTTTATTAGTAATAAATATACGTAACTTACGAATTACCTTACGTAACGAACTTCTATATTCACATGTTTTTAATACATATATTAGAAGGTTCGCCCCCTAGTCAATACCTTGCTCTTTCAGCGAAAGTTCAAATTTTGTTCCACTTCTTTAAAAATGACCGCTTAATCACAAAGGCCATTAATTAGAAAAAATATCTCTTATGAAAGTATTAAAAAATCTCTGGCTTAAAGAGTGAGGCATTGACTAGGGGTTAAAACCAATCATATATGTAATAGTTTCTGTTCGTTTAAAGTTTTTATGTTGCTGCTGTTGCAGTTGAAAAAGTTGTTTTTTTATATTTAATTTCTGATCTTTTTTTAAATAATGCTGGGAAGTCCGGCGTCCCCTTCATGGCAATGTCCCTCCCCCCATGAAAACTTCCTTCATAGAAAGATCCTCCTACATGACCTCTGACCCCAGGCACGTACGCAGGAATTTTTTTCGGGGGGGGGGGCTAATCGTTCAAACCCATTATTCTGGGAAAAAAATCAGAAAATTATGGGAAAATGAAAAAAATCGTGAGATTTCGGGGGGGGGGGGAGGGGCCAGGCCCGGAGGCCCCCCCCTGCGTACGTCCCTGCTCGACCCCCCCCCCCACTACCAGGAAAAATCTCCTTAGAAAACGTCTGTACTGTATACTTCCCAATAACCAATACTATATGTTAACATTGGGTAAAGTTCATAACTTTCAGCCCTCCTCCCGGGAACTTCGGGGGATTAACTCATCTAAAAAGACATACTTTTAATATTTTCGAACATGCTGAACAAAATGGCTATCTCAAAATTTTGATCAGGTGACTTGGGGAAAACAATGAGCGTGGGAGGGGGCCTAGTTGCCCTCCATTTTTTTTGTTACTTAAAAAGGACACTAGAACTTTTAATTTCCATTCCAATGAGCCCTCCCACGATATTCTAGGACTACTGGGTCGATACGAATCCCCGGGGAAAAAAATAAATAAAAATAAACACGCATCCGTGATCTTTCTTCTGGCAAAAAATGCAAAATTCCACATTTTTCAAGATAGGAGCTTGAAACCTCTACAGTAGGGTTCTCTTATACGCGCATTATGACGGTGTGATTTTCATTAAGGTTCTATAATTTTTATGGGGTTTTCCTCCCTTTTTTTGAAAGTCAGGCAACTTTTCTCAGGCGCGTTAGTTTTGGTAAATGGGATTGAACTTGATGAAGCTTATAAACTTAGACTATACATTAAAATCTAGTTCTTTGGATGTATCTATTGGTATCAAAATTCCGTTTTCTAGAGTTTCGGTTACCATTGAGCCGGGTCCCAATAACCAATACTATATGTTAACATTGGGTAAAGTTAATAACTTTCAGCCCTCCTCCTGGGGCTTCGAGGGATTAAGTCATCCTAAAAGACATAGTTATAATATTTTCGACCATGCTGGACAAAATGGCTGTCTCAAAATTTTGATCAGATGACTTTGGGAAAAAAATGAGTGTTGGAGGGGGCCTAGTTGCCCTCCATTTTTTTGGGTCACTTAAAAAGGGCACTAGAACTTTTAATTTCCCTTCCAGTGAGCCCTCCCACGATATTCTAGGACCACTGGGTCGATACGATCACCCCTGGGGAAAAAAACAAAACAAAAAAACAAAAAAACAAAAAAAAACAAAAAAACAAATAAACACGCATCCGTGATCTTTCTTCTGGCAAAAAATGGAAAATTCCACATTTTTGTAGATAGGAGCTTGAAACCTTTGCATTAGGGTTCTCTGATACGCTGAATATGATGGTGTGATTTTCATTAAGATTCTATAATTTTTAGGGGGTCTTTCCCCCTTTTTTCTAAAATCAGCCAAATTTTCTCAGGCACGTAACTTTTGATAGGTAAAACTAAACTTGATGAAACTTATATATTTGAAATCTGTATTAAAATTCGATTCTTTTGATGTATCTATTGGTATCAGAATTACGTTTCTTAGACATTCGGTTACCATTGAGCCGGGTCGCTCCTTACTTAAAGTTCGTTACCACGAACTGTTTGATACCAAATATATAAGATTCATTATGTTTAGTGTTACCTGTTAAAAGCTATGAGCTTTTCCTGATTTTCAAAAAAGGGGGAAACACCCCCAAGAGTGGATCCAGGATTTTTGTTCGGGGGGGGGGGGGTTACCCGATTTTTTCCGGTGGACTTTGTCTAAAATTTTTTTTCTGGTACGGTTTTGCCTTTACAGTTATTTTTTAGACTAATTTTCAACTCGGTCAAAAATTTGGGGGGGGGGGTCAAACCGGGTAACCCCCCTGGATACGGCCTTGAACACCCCCAAGAAGTCAGTAGTACGACCATTCCAAATACGTGATGAACACTCTTATTGGGACTCTAAAGATTACCTATATGACAGACTGCACACCTTATTTGGGTTCTTAAGCTTGAGTATAATACAGACTCTACGCCTGAGGCTTGTCCTAGTTAAAATGTCAGATACACAGAACTTGAAAAACAATAATTTTGGAAAGTGGCTCATGCACATTATTTTTTGTATATAAACAGTTTGTTCTTTCCAATCATACTGGGATATGTATTTTCCCACCGATTGAACATGATTATTTAAGTGAGATAAAGCGTATGTCAACAAAATTTGAACGTCACAGCATTTTTCAAAATTCATTTTGGTGCCATATTTTATCAATTTTGTGTGCAATACAGATTGAACTTGAATATTTAAGTGGGAAAAACAGTACGGCAACCCAATTTGAACGCTATAGCATTTCCTTAAATCTATTTTGATTCCTTTTTCAATTTTTATTAATTTTGTGTGGGGGATCAGAGCGGGAATTCTTAATATTTTTTTTGTTTTGTGCTCAGAGCAAATATCACTATATCAAATCATAAGAAAAACCTCATAAAAGGTGTTTTCCAGGATTACCTTTATTAACAATTTACGATCTACTATCAAATCATTGCGGCTACTTGTGGTGATATCCTGAGTAAAATAATAGTTCCCTTCCATCTGCTGTAGAGAAATGCAAAGTCGTATAGCAGTGTAAATGAAATACGACTGCAGATAAACATGTACTGTGCAGAAATATCGCATGCTCTGAGTGTCAAAAGTTTCACGAAGAGTAAAGTCAACATGGAAGAAGTTTCACGAATAAAAATCAACAGGCGACAAGTTTCGTGAACAAAACCAATTTCATGGGGAGAAAAAGCAATGTACAAGTTTCACGAAGAGGAAAAGCAGCACGCAACATCTTTAATGGACAAGAACTATGCATGCAATAAGTTCCATGAACAAGATCAGTTTCATGAGAAGCAAAATCAATAATCAATGTACAAGTTTCACAAAGATAAAAATTAACTTGCAACAAGTCCAACGAACAAAATTTTGCAGGCAACAATTTCCACGAACAAAATCAGTTTCACATAAAAAAAATCTACGAGTTTCACAAAGAGAAAAAATAAAGGTGCAGCAAGTTCCACCAACAAAAAATCAGCATGAAACAAGTTCCACGAACATAATACCTCAAAGGTATTATCGGTGTCATCGTGTGGGGCACATAGTGGTGGACTGTAAGGAAGTTGAAACTTGTAGCCGCTGTGGAGAAACTTGCCGCACAAGCTCCCCTGAGAACCCTTATGAAAATCCTACTCGGTGCCTGAATTGCAATTCGACTAGGCACACATGTTATCCCTATGCTTCTCCTGATAACAGAAAAAACTTGAAAGATCCCAAAATGTGTATTATTCTTTCTTGGAATATAAATAGGAAAGCACTTGAGAAACAGTTCTGCTTGATACTATGAGCCTAACAAATGAAGTAATTTGTATACAAGAGCACCTGCTTTCTGAGGACAGTACTAACCTGCTCAAGTTCTCTAGTTGACTCCAGTGTCTTATTCGGCCAGCTGAACGCGTGAAATCCAGAGGTCGGCCATCTGGTGGCTTAGCCCCTTAGGCAAGAAAGTCTCTTCAGGCTGAACTTTTAGCATCAAGTAAACACTTCCTCGATGTTAAAGTTTGCTATACTGTGATAATAAACGTCTATCTTCCTACTAATTATAGATCCAGCCTCTCCGACAGCAAGTCCACGGCTGCATGTACTCAGCTAAGCCGTTTTCATGAAGTCTCAAATTCCTGGAAATACGAAAGTTCTATTAATATGGGACTTCAACTGTGACCTGCTTAATACCGATTCTGAAAGGACTCAAATCATGATAGGTTCCCTTCTTGATCAGTTAAATGTCATTGATAAGGACAAATCTTATACATTCATCAGTGTTTCCAACATCGTCTCAAATCTTGACCATGTGCTAACGAACTTCCTTGTGAGTGACGAAGTAAAAGATGCAGCTGATATTTCATTCTCTGACCATTTGCCTTTGTCATTGTCAATAACACTACACTGTCCAAAGTTCTTGGTTCCGTTCAAATCCCAACGGAGTGTATACAGTCACTGGAAACAAGTGACGAATGATCTCTTTGTGGCTACTTGTGGTGATATCCTGAGTAAAATAAAATTTCCCTTCCATCTGCTGTAGAGAAATGCAAACTCGTATTGCAGTGTAAATGAAATACGTCTGCAGATAAACATGTACTGTGCAGAAATATCGCATGGTCTGACTGTCGCAGAGAGTGTAGAAGTTCCTGTGAAGCGTATCTATAATAGATCGCAGGTGAAAGGGTAGTCTAGAAATCCGGAGATAGCGGTGACTGGTGCGTCGGCGAAGCTATGGCTGTAAGTTTGGCATTATAGCAGTAAGCCACGAAGTGCATAGTGAATGAGATTCGAATCCATACTAAAAGAAAATTTAATAAAGCGTTAGATGCCCACTTATATTAAAGAAGGGGAAGCCAAAAGAGCAGCCTTCTTCGTATCGGCCGGTACCTATATCTTCAGTATTTTGTAAACTATTCAAGACTGTTGTGTTTGATGAGAAGATGCCTCCACACCAGTTTGGTTTTCAAAAAATCCTCAGGAGCACCCATGTACTTTATCTTCTTGTTAACATATTACTTGATGCTCATCTCTCGCGAGAAACTTTGATCTCAGGTCAGTATGATGTCAGGAGAGCTTTTGACTCTGGGATTCATGCCCATATTTTGGTTGAGCTGTGTAAGCGAGGCTTGTGTTCTTCTATTGTAAGGTCACTACGTGATATGCATAGGAACCTTAAGCTAAGTGTTCGTTTGCAACATGGTGAACTTAGTGGGGAGATATCAGTACATGAGGGAATTGAGCAAAGGGCTATAACACCTCCTACTTTGTATAATAACAGTGTTAACGATGCATATCAGGTTATCGCTCCGAATTACATTTGCAAGCATATTCACTTGTAACTTTTGGGTTTTGCAGATGATCTTTTAAATCTGTCTCGGTGGCTTTCTTCATTAGAAAATAATTTCTCGCGTCTTGAAAAAAGTTATGCTGGTATAGGTTTTCAGTTTAATGTAGAAAAGACACATTACGTACCTTGGCCTGCCAATTGATCGTAATCTTCGAGAAAACCAGTCTTTGCTTGTTGAACACCTTTCTAAGAAAGTGCCCATTGCCTATGCAGGTGTTGTCACTAGCCATCACAATTCAATCCGTAAATATCTGGCTCATTTTTATAATGCAGTAGCTTTGCCTGATGTCTTGTACCAGTCTCCTTTTTGGAACCTCCTGAGTCCACGAAACAAGAAAGACATAAGGTCAGTTTTTTTTCAGGTATGCCCAATATCTGCTTCAAGTGCCGCCTTTTGTTGGAAACCACTATATTATTGTGAAATATGGAATAGCTCATTATCTGAGTGCAGTGTAGGAAGTAATTCAGAATTGCATGAAAAAACTAGAGCTTCTGGACCACGAGTGGGCCCAGCTTCTCAAATAGTTATGTTATTATGTAGTTCTTTCTGTTTGTATTTTTTTTCTTGTCAGCTTTGCTTTTTCTTTCTTTTCTTGTTTAGGCTCTGTCTTTTTCTGTTGATTATAAGACGGGTTATTACTAAAATTCATTTATTCATAAATCAGCATGTTTATGGAACAAGTTCCATGCACAAAATTAGTTTCACGAGGTGAAAAATCAATGTAAAAGTTTCACAAACAAAAATCAGCACGCAAAAAGTTTCATGAACATAAATCAGTACACAGCAAGTCTCACGAACACAATCAGTTTATCGATGAGAAAAATCCATTTACAAGTTTCAAGAGGAGAAAAATCAACCTGTAAGAAATTTCACGAACAAAGACAAAATCAGCAAGCAACGTGTTCCACGTAGAAAAATAAACAAGTTGCAAGTTCCATTAACAAAATTAGTTTCACGAGGTGAAAAATCAATGTAAAAGTTTTACGAAGAGAACAGTCAACATAGAAGAATTTTCACGAATAAAAATCAGCAAGCAAAAAGTTCCCTGAACAAAATCAATTTCGTGATGAGAAAAATCAATTTACAAGTTTCACGAAGAGGAAAATCAGCCCGCAACTTGTCCCATGGACAAAAAATATGCATAAAATAGTTCAACGAATAAAATCAGTTTCAAGAGGAGAGAAATAAATAATTAATGTACAATTTACGCATAGAGAAAAATTGACTTGCAACAAGTCTCACGAAAAAAATCTGCAGGCAAGATGTTCCACGAACAAAATTAGCTTCACATGGAGAAAAATCAATGTACGAGTTTGACAAAGCGAAAAAAAAAAATCAAGGTGCAAAAAGTTTCACGAACAAAAACTCAACATGCAACGAGATCCACGAACAAAAACCAGCGCGTAACAAGTTCAATGAAGAAAGTTAGTCTCGTCTGGAGAATACTCAATTTACGAGTTCCATGAAGAGGAAAAATCAACATACACTAAGTGTCAAAATCAAAGATCAGTACTCAACAAGCTCCACGAATAAAAAATCAGCATGCAAAAAGTCCCACGAATAAAAATCAGCACCTGGCACGTTCCATGAAGAAAATAAGTTCCACAAGGAGAAAAACCAATATGTGACAAGTTTCATGAACAAAAAAAATAAGTACGTAACATGTTCTAGGAACAAAATTCAGGAGGGCAACAAGTTCCATGAACAAAATCAGTTTCGCTAGGAAAAAATCAATGCACAAGTTTCAAGAAGAAAAAAAAATCCATATGTAACATGTTTTATGAACAAATAAATCAGCACGCAACGAGTTCCAAGAAAATAAGTCAGCATGCAACAAGTTTCGTGAAAAAAACCAGTTTCACGAGGAGAAAAATCAATGTGCACGTTTCATGAAGTGAAAAATTAACATGAACAAGTCTCACTAACAAAAACCCGCATGAACAAAAATCAGCACGCAACAAGTTTCCTACGAAATCACTTTCGCGAGGAGAAAAATCAAAGTACAAGCTTCATAAAGAGAAAAATCAACATTTAACAAGTTTACGAACAAAAATTAGCATGCAATAAGTTCCACAAACAAAAATCAGCGCGCTATAAACTCAATGAACATAATCAGTTTCACGAGGAGAAAAAAAATAATCAAAGTACAGGTTTCACGAAGAGAAAAAACGACATGCAATATCTTTCAGAAACAAAATCAGCACGCATCAAGTTCCACGAAAAAAAATCAGCAGGCAATCAGCTCCATGAAGAAAATGAGTTTCACAAGGATAAAAAATCAATGTACGAGTTTCACGAATAGAAAAAACAACATGTAACAGGTTTCTTGAACAAAAAAAATATCAGCACGCAACAAGTCCTTGAGCAAAATCAGCATACAACAAGTTCCGAACACAAAACTAGTTTAGTGAGGCCAATAACCAATGTACAAGTTTGCCGCAAAGAAAAATAAACAAGCAACAAGTTTCACGACAAAAAAAAAACATGTAACAAGTTTCACGAACAAAAATAAGCAAGCAAAACATTCCATGAACATAAGTCAGTACGCAGCAAGTTGCATCAACAAAATCAGTTTAGCGATGAGAAAAATCAATGCACAAGTTTCACGAGGAGAAAATCAAACCTGCAAGAAGTTTTAAGAACAAAAAAATTCAGCAAGCAACTTGTTCCACGAAGAAAATCGGAAGGTACCATTTTCTATGAACAATATTAGTTTCACGAGGTAAAAAAATCAATGTACAAATTTCACGAAGAGAAAAATCAGCACGCAACTTCTTCTACGTTTCTAAGTTTGACGAATAAAAAGTAGCAGGTGACCAGTTCCATGAATAAAAATCAGCATGCGACAAGTTCCATAAAGAAAACCAGTTTTTTGAGGAGGAAAATCAATGTACAAGTTCCACGAAGAGGAAAATCAGCACGCAACTTCTTCTATGGACAAAAAATATGGATGTAATAAGTTCCATGAGCAAATCAGTTTAATGGGGAGAAGGAGAAAAATTGACTTGCAACAAGTCTAACGAACAAAGATCTGCAGGCAACAAGTTCCATGAACAAAATCAGTTTCACATGGAGAAAAATCAAAGTATGAGTTTCATAAAGAGACAAAAATTTTGGTGCAACAAGTTTAACGAGTAAAACATTAGCATGCAAAAAGTTCCATGAACATAAATCAGCATGTTCATGTAACAACTTCCATGAACAAAATTAGTTTCACGAGGTGAAATTCAATGTAGAAGTTTCTTGAACCAAAAACAGCACGCAAAACGTTCCATGAACATAAATCAGTACGCAGCAAGTTTCATGAACAAAATCTGTATAGCGATGAGAAAAATCAATGTAAAATATTCACGAGGAGAAAATCCACCTGCAATAAGTTTCACGAACAAAAAAAAAATCAGCAAGCAACTTTTTCCGCAAATAAAAATCAGCAGGTAACAAGTTCCATGAACAAAATTAGTTTCACTTGGTGAAAAATCAATGTAAAAGTTTCACGAAGAGAAAAATCAATATGGAAGAAGTTTCACGAATCAAAATCATCAGGTGAAAAGTTCCATGAATAAAAATTAGCATACGACAAGTTCCATAAACAAAACTAGTTTCGTGAGTAGAAAAACCAATTTAGAAGTTTCACGAAGAGGAAAATCAGCATGCAACTTGTTGATGGACAAAAAATATGCGTGCAATAAGTTCCATGAACAAAATTAGTTTCATAAGGAGAAAAATCAATAATCCATATACAAGTTTCACAAAGAGAAAAAATTGACTTGCAACAAGTGTCACGGAAAAAAATCTGCAGGCAACAAGTTCCATGAACAAAATCAGTTTCACATGGACAAAAATCAATGTACGAGTTTCACAAAGGTAAAAAAAAAAATTAAGGTGCAACAAGTTTCACGAACAAAAAATTAGCATGGAACAAGTTCCATGAACATAGATTAGCACGCAACAAGTTGAACGAAGAAAATTAGTTTCGGGAGCAGAAAAACCAATTTACGGTATCCGTGAAGAGGAAAAATCAAAATGTAATAATTCTCAAGATCAAAAATCAGTACTCAACCAGCTCCACGAACAAAAAAGTGCAACAAGTCCCACGAATAAAAATCAGCACGCGACACATTCCAGTAAATCAGTTTCACGAGGAGAATCATCAATGTACACGTTTCACGAAGAGAAAAATCAACATGTAACAGGTCTCATGAACAAAAAAATAGAGCCCAACAATTTCCACGAACAAAAACCAGCATGCAATAAGTTCCGTGAACAAAACCCGTTTCGCGAAGAGTAAATCAATTTGCAAGTTTCATAAAGGGAAAAATCAACGCGTAGAAGTCTCACTAACAAAAATCCGCATGCGATAAGTTTCATGAACAATAACCAGCACGCAACAAGTTCCACCAATAAAATCACTTTAACGAGGAGAAAAATCAATGTACAAGTTTCATAAACATGTAATAAGGTTTACGAACACAAATCATCATGCGACAAGTTCCAGAAATGAAAATCAGCACGGCTATAAGTTCAATGAACAAAATCAGTTTCACGTGTTTGAAACAAAATCAAAGTACAAGTTTCACGAAGAGAGAAAAAACAACATGTAATAAGTTTCACGAGGAAAAATCAGCACGCGACAAGTTCCAGAGGCAAAATCAGCAGGCAATAAGTCCTATGAAGAATATCAATTTCACGAGGAAAAAAAGCAATGTATGAGTTTCATTAAGAGAAAAAACAACATGTAACATTTTATTTGAACAATAAAAATATCAGCACGCCACAATTTCATGAACAAAATCAGTTTAGCGATGAGAAAAAGCAATGTACAAGTTTCAAGAGGAGAAAAAATATGCATGCAATAAGTTCTATCAAAAAAATCAGTTTCATGAGGAGAAAAATAAATAATCAATGTACAAGTTTCACAAAGAGAAAAATTGACTTGCAACAAGTCCCACGAACATAAATCTGCAGGCAACAAGTTCCATGAACAAAATCAGTCTCACATGAAGAAAAATCAATGTACGACTTCACAAAGAGAAAAATCAAGGTGCAACAAGTTCCACGAACAAAAAATCAGCATGCAACAAGTTCCACGAACATAAATCAGCATGTTCATGTAACAAGTTCCATGCACAAAATTAGTTTCACGAGATGAAAAATCCATGTAAACATTTCAAGAAGAGAAAAAGCAACATGTAACATGTAAAAAAAAATTATCAGCACGCAACAAGTTCCCCGAGCAAAATCAGCATGCAACAAGTTCCGTGAACCAAACTAGTTTAGTGAGGAGATAAATAAATGTGCAATTTTCACGAAGTGAAACATCAACATGCAACAGGTTTCACGAACAAAGATCAGCACGTGACAAGTTCCGCGAAGAAATCAGTTTTACGAGGAAAAAAAAAACATGAAACAAGTTTCACTAAAAAAAATCAGAATGCAACAAGTTCCATAAACGAAATCAGTTTACGATGATAAAATAAATTTAGAAGTCTCACGAGAAGAAAAAAGCATTATGTGACAAGTTTTACAAACCAAAAAAAAATCAGCATGCAACATGTCCCACGAAAAAAAATCAGCAAGCATCAAGTTCCATTAACAAAATCAGTTTCACTTGGAGAATAATCAATATAAAAGTTTCTCGAAGAGAAAAATCAAAATGCAACAAGTTTTACGATAAAAACAATCAACATGCAACAATTTTCACGGACAAAATTAATCAACATGCAACAAGTTTCACCAATAAAAATCAGCACGCAAAACGTTTCATGAACATAAATCATTACGCAGCAAGTTTCTTTAACAAAATCCCTTTAGCGATGAAAAAATCAATGTAAATGTTTCACGAGGAGGAAATCCAACATGCAAGAAGTTTCACAAAAAAAAATCAGCAAGCAACTTGTTCCACGAAGCAAAATCAGTAGGTAACAGTTCCATAAACAAAATTAGTTTTACGAGGTGAAAAATGAATGTAAAAGTTTCACGAAGAGAAAATCAACATGGAAGAAGTTTCACGAATAAAAATCAGCAGCCGACAAGTTCTATGAATAAAAATCAGCATGACAAGCACCGTGAACAAAACTAATTTCGTGAGGAGAAAAATCAATGGACAAGTTTCACGAAGAGGAAAAACAGCAAACAACTTCTTCCAGGGACAAAAATATGCATGCAATAATTTCCATAAACAAAATTAGTTTCATGAGGAGAAAAATCAATAATCAAAGTATAAGTTTCACAAAGAGAAAAATTGACTTGCAACAAATCTCACGAAAAAAAATCTGCAGGCAACAAGCTCCATGAACAAAATCCGTTTCACATGAAGAAAAATCAATGTACGAGTTTCACGAAGAGAAAAAAAATCATCGTGCAACAAGTTCCACTAACAAAAATCAGAATGCAACGAGTTCGACGAACAAAAATCAACATGCAACAAGTTCAATGAAGAAAATTAGTTTTGCGAGAAGAATAATCAATTTACGAGTTCCATGAAGAGGAAAAATTAACATGCAATAAATCTCAAGATAAGAAATCAGTACTCAACAAGTTCCACGAACAAAAAAACAGCGTGCAGCAATTCCCACGAATAAAAGTCAGCACGCGACAAGTTCCACGAAGAAAATTTGTTTCACAAGGAGAAAAATCAATATGTGACAAGTTTTACGAACAAACAAAATCAGCGCGTAATATGGTCCAGGAACAAAAATCAGCAGGGCAACAAAGTTCTATGAACAAAATTAGTTTCACTAGGAGAAAATTCAATGTACAAGTTTCACGAAGAAAAAATTAATATGTAACAAGTTTTATGAACAATCGAAATTAGCACGCAACAACTTCCAAGAACAAAAATCAGCATGCAACAAGTTCCTTGAACAAAACCAGTTTCGTGAAGAGAAAAATCAATGTGCAAGATTCATGAAGTGAAAAATCAACATGAACAAGTCTCACTAACAGAAATTCGCCTGAACTAAAATCAGCACGAAACAAGTTCCCTGAACAAAATTACTTTCGCGAGGAGAAAAATCAATGTACAAGTTTCATAAAGAGACAAATAAACTTGTAACAAGTTTACGAACAAAAAATCAGCATTCAACAAATTCCACAAACAAAAATCAGCATGTAACGAGTTCGACTGACTAAAATCAGCACTCAACAAGTTCAATGAAGAAAATTAGTTTCGCGAGGAGAATAATCAATTTACGAGTTCCATGAAGAGGAAAAACCAACATGCAATAAGTCTCAAGATCAAAAATCAGTATTCAACAAGCTCCACGAACAAAAAATCAGCGTGCAACAATTCCCACGAATAAATGTCAGCACGCGACACGTTCCATGAAGAAAATCAGTTTCACGAGGAGAAAAATCAGCACGTGACAAGTTTCACGAACAATAAAAAATCCGCACGTAACATGTTCCAGGAACAAAAATCAGCAGGGCAAAAAAGTTCCATGAACAAAATTAGTTTCACTAGGAGAAAAACCAATGTACAAGTTTCACGAAGAAAAAATCAATATATAACAGGTTTTATGAACAAACAAAATTAGCACGCAACAAGTTCCACGAACAAAAATCGTATGACACAAGTTCTGTGAACAAAACCAGTTTCGCGAGGAGAAAAATCAATATGCAAGTTTCATGAAGTGAAAAATCAACATGAACAAGTCTCACTAACAAAAATTCGCATGAACAAAAATCAGCACGCAACAAGATCCATGAACAAAATCACTTTTGCGAGGAGAAAAATTAATGTACAAGTTTCACAAAGAAAAAAAAATCAACATGTAACAAGTTTACGAACAAAAAATCAGCATGCAACAAGTTCTACAAACAAAAATAAGCACGCTATAAGTTCCATGAACAAAATCAGTTTCACGAGGAGAAAAAAAATAATTAAAGTACAAGTTTCACGAAGAGATAAAACAACACGCAATAAGTTTCAAGAACAAAAACCAGCATGCAAAAAGTTCCACGAGCGAAATCAGCAGACAATAAGTTCCATGAAGAAAATCAGTTTCATGAGGAATAAAATCAATGTAAGAGTTTCACGAAGAGAAATAACAACGTGTAGCAGGTTTCTTGAACAAAAAAAAATATCACACAAGTTCCTCGAGCAAAATCAGCATGCAAAAAGTTTCTTGAACAAAAATAGTTTAGCGAGGAGAAAAATCAATGTAGAAGTTTTGCGAAGTGAAAAATCAACATGCAACAAGTTTAACGAACAAATATCAGCACGCAACAAGTTCCATAAAGAAAATAGTTTCACGAGGAGAAAAAAAACAACAATATGAAACAAGTTTCACAAAAAAATCAGCTTGCGACAAGTTCCATGAAGAAAATTAGTTTCACGACGACAAAATCAATGTACAATTTTCATTGAGAGAAAAAACAATATGAAACTAGTTTCATGAACAAAAAAAAAAATAAGCATGCAACAAGTCCCATGAACAAAAATCAGCACGCAAAACGTTCCATGAAAAAAATTAGTTTCACAAGGATAAAAATCAATGGACGACTTTTATGAAGAGAAAAAATCAACATGCAATGAGTTTCAGGAACAAAAATTAGCACGCAACAAGATCCACGAACATAAATCAGTGCGCAACAAGCTCCGTGAAGAATCACAAGTCTCGTGATAAAAAAATCAGCATGCTACAATTTCCAGGAACAAAAAATCAGCATGTAACAAGTTCCCTGATTAAAATTAGTTTTGCAATGACGAAAATCGATGTACAAGTTTCACGAAGAGAAAAATCAGCCTCCAACAAGTTTCACGAACAGAAAATTAGCATGCTACAAGTTCCACGAGCAAAAGTCAGCCTGCTACAAGTTCCATAAATAGTACTTGGGCCTCGGTTGAATTGCTTGCTAGGGCCCTCTGGTTGTTAGGTTAGGGCCCCCTCCCGTTGGAATTGCTCGCTTGGGGGCCTCCCGGTTGAACTAGATGCTTGGGTCCAAGTTGAATTGGTTGTTGGGGTCCTTCAGTGGTTAGGATAGGAGGCCACGTTGAAATTGCTTGCTAGGGCCCTGGTTGAATTGGATGCTTGGGGTCCTGGTTGGATTGCTTGCTAGGGTCCTCCAGTGGTTAGGTTTTAACCCCCAATGGAATTGCTCGTTAGGGTCCTTATTGAATCTGATGCTTGAACCCCCCCTGGTGGAACTGGTTGGTAGAGCCCTCCGTTGGTTAAGCTAGGGGCTCCCGTTGGGAATGCTCGGTTTGGCTCCGGTGGAATTTAATGCTTGGTCCCCGCTTGAATCGGTTGCTAGGGTCTTCCAGTGATTAGATTAGGTACCCCATTGAAATTGTTTGCTAAGGTCCTGGTTGAATTGATTGCTTGGGGTCCCCGATGGAATTGACTGCTACTGCCCTCCGATGACTAGGTTAGGGGCTCCCGTTGGAATTGCTTGCTTGTGCTTCGGTTGAATTAGATGCTAGGGGTCACGTTAGAATTGCTTGTTAGGGTCCAGTGTCTTAAAGGTCGCCCAGGTCTTTTAAACATTCAACCAAGCATCCACCTATAGGTCTTTTAAGCATAACAACCAAGGAAATCTTGAAAAACGTCTCGAAATGTCTAGAAACATCTTGAAGAAAAATGTCTTAAAAAATAACTTGAAATGCCTTCAATCGTCTTGAAACGCCTTGTTGGTGAAATTAGTTGCTAGGGGTCCCGTTGGATTTGCTTGCTAGGGGCCCGGTGGGATTGAATGCTAGAACCACAACGGAATTGAGCGCTAGGAGCCTTATCTTTCTTTAATGCACGCATGTTTTTTTATCCTTTATAAGCGTTTTTTCAAGTTTTGTTTTTCGTTTGTCGTGTTTTTAACTGCTTTTTCTGTAATTTCATGATTTTATAGTTTTTTTATCCTGTATAGGCCTTTTCTAGTTTTGTTTTTATAAATTTCTAAGTTTTCAATGCTTTTTCTCTGATTTCAAAATTTTATAGTTTTTTTTATCAATAAATTTTGTTTTTAATATGATCTGCATCTTTTTAGATTCCTTGATCCAGGGCGAATCTTTAATATGCCCTTAGCTGAAGTGGGGGGACTCCGTGAAGGTTTCTCAAGGGGATAGAAGTTTTTTAAAAGGAAATCTTAGAAGAAACCCCAAGAAAATCTTGATTTAGCGGGCCTTGAAGTTTTTTCTTAAAGGGGAAATCTTTGGTAATGTTGGATTTTAAAGGAGAATCCTGGGGTAAAGAAGCCTTCATAGGATGTTTAAATGAAACTTTTAGGTTTTTAAAGAACAATCCTAGAATAATGTAGGTTTTTAAAGGAGAATCCTGGGGTAAAGAAGCCTTCATAGTGTTTTTAAATGAAACTATTCAGTTTTTAGAGGGAAACTATTAGGTAATGTAGGTTTTTAAACGGGAAAGTGGGTATTTAAACGGAAATATTAGAGAGGGGGGGGGCATAGTCATGCGTTGACTCTCCTCTCCCCTCAATGCATCGGGGCATTTCGTTAAAGATCTCAGAAATAATAAATAATAAAGGATTATTTATAAAAGGGGTTAAATTTACCTCTAGCGAGATTATGTGAAGTTTGAATAGAAAAAAATATTCAATTTGCACTTGTCAACTGGTGAGGAGGGGGATTAAAGTCTTACCCCCCCCCCCCAAAGAAACATGGCATTTCGTTAAAGCTCACAGAATAGCTCTTAATAGGGGTTAAATTTACCTCTAGCGATATTATGTGAAATTTGAATAGAAAAAAATATTCAATTTGAACTTGTCAACTGGTGAGGGGGGGGGGGTTAAAATCTTACCCCCCCCCCCCAAAGAAACATGGAATTTCGTTAAAGATCACAGAATAGCTCTTAATAGGGGTTAAATTTACGTCTAGCGAGATTATTTGAAATTTGGAGAGAAAATTTTATTCAAATGTGCACGCCCCCCAAAGCCACATGTGATGACCCCCCCCCCAAAGAAACACGGCATTTCCTTAATAGCTCTCAGATATACCTGAATATGGAATTAAATTTTAGCTCTAATTTCAGCCCCACCCTCCGGTAATGGTTACTAGCACCCATACCTTTCTTTAATTCATGTTTTTTTTTACTTATATTTCACCCTTTATAAGCTTTTTCAAGTTTTGTTTTTCGTTTGTTATGTTTTTAACTGCGCTTTCAGTGTTTTAATAATGTTATTAAATGTGTTTTTTATTAATGAAACCTTTATTTACAATACCCTTAATCCTTTTGAATTATTGTTTAGGATAAAGCTTCAATTTGTAACAGTTTGTGTAAAGGAATATCTAACGCCTCAGTCTTAGTTTAGCTTTCAAGGTGTGAAGACCTCTATTACAGAAAGAATCGGAAAAAAAGGATATATCGCTTAGCTTTCAGTGAACAGTGATAAATGTTATACTACATTGTAGACAATAAAGTGTATAAAGAATGGCACAAAATCCAACACATTATTCGAATTAATCAGTGTATTAATCACCAGAAAATATGAAAACAATCCAATGAACATTAGTTTCCCAAACAAGACCATAGTTTCGTTAACCGGGTTTGACTTTCGCTTTCACGAGTGACAGTGACTATGGCTTCGAGCAATGATACCGGCGGCCAAAATGAAAACGAAAGTTTATTCCCCGTCGATCAACAAAAAAGCGTCGTTGCATTATTGAGACTTCTGAAAGAGGTCTTCGGAAACGTTAAAAAAGTCCCTGGTGGGAAAGATAATGTTAGAGAAATATGCGACCAGATCCTGGCTCTACACCAGACTGTAATAGAAGAAAATTCGGAGCTTCTCCGTAACAAGAATAAACACCTGCAAAAAATTGTCAAGCTACAGACCGAGTTGCAAGAAATTCGTCAAAGTTCACCCATCATTCAGAATCATGCCCGGTCGTATGCCAGCGTAGCAAAAGGACCCGAGTCGCATTGCCTGGTCCTCGAACCAATGAACACTACCCTAAAGAACCAAGATGGAAGGAACAGATCTCAGAGAAATCAAAATACTGAATATGTTACCAAAGAGATATCCCAAGTTCTAAAAGGGGATAACATAAAGTTCGCAGCAAAGAAAATTGTACCGGGACGAGGAGGTAAATATATTCTTGAAATGCAGAGCAAAAATGACTTAGATGAAGCCCTCATGGTTTTAACAGAAAAATCCGAACAGTTGCAGTTCAAACCAAAACCAGTCAAGAGGCGTCTCCCACGAATGGTAGCGAAGGAAATACCAGGTTACGTAACACGCGAAGAATGCATGAGTTGTGTGATGGACTCAAACCCCTCAGTTAAAGACCTCGTAGCGAAAGGAGAAACCTTCAAGGTTATCAGTGTTGTAGAAAGAGGAACGAGAAAAAACGTGATTATTGAAGTCAGTCCAGTATTACGGAAGAAAATCATTTCAAATCGTGGACTTAAGTTTGGGTTTTTAATGGTTGAATGCGAGGATCACATCACCATCATTCGATGTACGAAGTGCTGTCTCTATGGACATAAACGTTCGGTTTGTAAGGGTGATGTTGCGTGCTCATGGTGCATGGGTAACCATGCTTACGAGGACTGTGAAAAACCTTTTACAAGTCGCCCGGTGTGTCGGTCATGTAATAAAAAAAATGTCAAATGTGAGCCATATGCATCCTATGAATTTAAAAATGCCCAATTGCTCGCGAAATCACGGATCGTCTCAAGAAGAACATTCAGTATAATTGAATACTCAAAATGACTTACTTAGCGCAAACAAACTGACATTTTTTTCAGATTAACCTTCAGCACTCTTATAGCGCACTAGTTCAGCTTCAGAAAACACTTTGCGACCTAAAACCAGATGTGGTATTGTTACAAGAACCGTATGTCAACAAGTTTGGAAAAATAACATGTGTACCAAGTGATTATGCAGTATTCTCAAAGTTTGATTTTGAGAAAAGATTCTTTAGTGCTGCAGTTTTAGTTAAAAAAGAATTTAAGTGCGATATTCATTATGATGAGTCTACAAACGAGTATGTCACCGTGTCTATTTATTTGAAGTCAAGAATCATTAGAGTGTCATCAGTATATTGCTCCCCTTCACTGTAGTCCTTAGATTATCAGCCGAGTATATTGGATAGAATTTGTAATTCTTTTTATGTGATAGGTGGGGATTTTAACGCTAAAAGTCCAATGTGGCTAAACGGTGTTTCTACTGATCATAAAGGAAAAGAATTAGAGGATTTTGTAACTTGTAAACAACTTGTTGTTATTAATGATCCTGATTCACCCACATATTATAATCATTATTCTAGCCCAGATGTAACGATTGCCAGTATACAACTTTTGACATATATTGAAAACTGGAGAGTCCTACAAGACCCTCCTTCACTATCAGACCATTTGTATATAAGTTTTGATCTCAGTTTTAATGATGAGATTAGAGAGAAAAATGTGAACCAGCGATATAATTATAAGAAGACTAATTGGGACGTATTTAGTGCTGTTTTACTGAACCGTATTGATGAAGTTTTTGCATTGAATCTGTATTAAGAATAAGAATTCTATTCAGCGTTTTATAATTTAAATAATTTTTTACATAAATATATAAATGACTTAAATACTTAGCGTGATATTATTATTTTTAAAAGAAGTTGATACTAGTGGACACCACAATTAAGTGAACTAAAGACAGAATATAGATGTATTACGAGAATTTTTAAAATATCAAGATAGATAGAAAGCGAAGTAAATATGAAAAATGCTAAAAGTAAATATAAGATGGAAATTTTGAAGGCTAAAAAAGAAGATTGGAGGCGTTTTTTTGAAGAAAGGGGGACTCCGGATCCGTGGAATACGATTCATAAGATTTTTAGGTTGTATGGTGGGACTGCAAAGCCAATCCATATTAAAAAGAGTGATGGTACTTTTACAAATTCAATAGCTGAAGCTGGGGATGTACTTTTAAAGAAGTGGTTCACGAAAGATATTAGATGACAATAGCTATCATCATACAATTAGACCAGTAGTAAATCAAATATTAGAATAAGATGTAGAGAATAGCGAGGATTTTCAGTTTCAAGACCTTTTAGAAATTATAAAAAAAATTAAAACCAATAAAAGCCCCAGGCACAGATGGAATCTTAAATTTAATTTTGAAAAAAAATATGAATGTAATTTCACCAACTGTTTTGAAAATTTTAAACGCGTGTTTGAAAGTTTCGTATTTCCCTAAAGAATGGAAAAGGGCTAATGTGATTGTAATAAATAAAAAGGGTAAACAGAATGACGGTAACGCCCGATCATATCGCCCAATAAGTCTGCTTTCTAATTTGGGAAAAATTTTTGAGAAATTAATAATAGGTAGACTGAATAATTTAAGTAATGATAAAAATTGGATTTCTGATTATCAGTTTGGTTTTTCGAAAAATAAAAGCACGGTAGATGCGGCTGATAATTTGGTGACTATGATTGAAAAAAATAAAAAGAAGAAGTTATTTACATTGTGTATATTTTTTGATATAAAAGGGGCGTTCGATAATGCTTGGCATCCAGGAATTATTAAAAAGTTAAAGGAAAAAAAGAATGCCCTTCTGGCTTAATAAAATTAATTCATAGTTATCTATCAGATCGAACAGTCGCATATGAAAATGGAAACTTACATTTACTAGAAAAGTCATGTTCACAAGGTGGAATTCTATCTCCTTTTCTTTGGCTTGTTATTATTAATGATATTCTTGAAATTAATATAAATGAAAATTGTTTGATTCAAGCATATGTTGATGACATATGTGCTATTATTACAGCAAAGAATGTAAGTACACTCGAAAAAGTAGCAAATAAGATTTTTGAGAGTTTCGATAAATGGGCACTAAATAATAAATTAACATTTGACGCATTAAAAACAGAGGCCGTCTTATTCACAAATAGACATAAAACACCCTACGTTAATTTAGTATTTGGAGGCGAAATTATTGAAGTTAAGGATAAAGTTCGATATTTGGGTGTAATTTTAGATAGGAAACTTCTTTGGACAGAACATATAACATGCAGAATTAATGAAGCTAAGAAATATTCGAGTCGTCTTTTAAGCGCGGCAAGGATGACCTGGGGCTTAAAGCCTTTCGCTCTTAGAAAATTGTATAAGTCAGTAATTGAAAGTACTATTTTGTATGCTGCTCCAGTATGGATTGGGGCCTTAAGAAAAAAAAAATACAGAATATGTTATAGTCAGCACAAAGATATTCAACCCTTAGTATTTCAAAGTCGTTTAGAACTGCTCAAAATCATGTAATTACGTCCCTTTCTGGTGTCCTTCCAATCGGTCTAAGAGCAATAGAACAGGCAGTGATGAGGTTTGTTAAGAAGGGACGTCACCCTATTTGGCCAGATATTGTGCATCCTAGTTGTCCTTTAAATAGATACTTTGTCGATCATAGCTTTTTTACCGATGAAATAGTTGCTGAGTTGCTAGGAGTTGAGTTTCTGATGGAAAATTATTTTTCACCTTTCCAAATGAACCGTAGTGTTTTAAAAAATGCTCTATATAATAAATGGTATGTAATATTTCAAAATTATACGATTAGTTGGCCTGTTAGATTTTTCAAATGTAAAGAAGATTTTATTTGTGCGCAAAAACTTGAACCAAGCTATATCTTAACTCAGTTTATAACAGGCCATTCGAAACTGAATTATTTTTTTTTTACATAGAATAGGCATGACGGATAGCCCAACGTGTGAATGTGGATGTATAGAAAACTGTGAGCATGTCCTCTATGATTGTCCTTTTTATGTTCGTCAGAGGTTTAATATGATTTTTGAATTGAGAGAATATAATGTTAGCTTCCCTTTTGATTTAAGTTTGATAATTGGTGTTAAAAATGTTAGGAACATTGTGAAGAATTTCCTGAATAACACAAATAGATTTGTTGTTTGAGGTTATTGTGAAAGTTTTCTGAGGAGTGTTTAGTGAATGTGTAGTTTTTATTTATTTTTTTTTTCTGTAAGTATTTTAGTGTTTGTGTATAAATGTAGTTATATAGTATTGTAGCGTGAAATACCTGTTTGGCGCAGTCACGTAATAAAATCATCATCATCATCAATATCTAACGCCTATCGTACATAGCATATACTGTCTGGATCCTGTTAGAAAATCAATAACATTGTAATGCTTGTGTGCTCTGATGTGGAAGTCATTTAGTTGAGTCAGTAAACGGACGAGCGGGTTCTTATTGCGTGCTAATGGCTTTCATCTAGAATGTATTCCTCAAAGAAGAATAATAGAAATAGATTGCTGGTCCACTCGTTAAGGCACAGCTCCATTGGATGGTAATGGCCTTTCGAGTCCTAATGACGACAAAAAATCATTAGAATATAATGGTCCCCTGAAAAAAACGCATTGAAAGAAAATGAAGTCTCAAATAGTATTATGTAACACTCCACATTTGTGTCCTTCAGAGGCAAATCAGGGATCCTCCACGGAATCTGAAGAAACAGGCCAAGTTAGAATTCGTCATCACTAAACATTCCCCATTACTTAAGATCTAAAGAAAAAACGCCTTGAAAAAAACGACTTGAAAGCCTTTAACGTCTCGAAGAAAAAACAACGTCTTGAAAGAAAATGAAATCTCAAAAGCATTATGTAAAACTGATGTTTGCGTCTATTACGTAGCACCCACTTTTGCGCCGCCATTATGTAACACCCACGTGTGCGCTGTCATTACGAAACACCCACGCGTGTGCTATCATTACGTAGCATGCACGTGTGCACTGTCATTACGTAATACCCGTGAGTGCGCCGTCATTAAGTTATCCCCGATAAATCTACCAAGTCACGAAGGACTACGTCATCTTCAATAGATCTATCAAGTCACGCGTGATTTTCAACTCCAATTACCCAAAGGTAAGCACCCCAGCGGCGTACCACCGTTTGACCATTTAAAACAAGGGTGCATTTAAAACGGGGCTTTGGCCGGAATCCATGACATGCACCTGCCCTCATGACCGGCTGTATTGCGGGTCCATTTAAAGCAGGGCTGTCGCGGAATGATGGAGGGGTGTCTTACCAAGTGTAAACATTCCCTAACACTTGCCCACCGTTTAAAACAGGGACTGCTTGTATTGCACAGGTGTGTCCGTCCAAAACAGGGCTCTTTTAAAACCCAGGGGTGCGTCTTCCCAAATGTAAATACCTGTATGACGTAAAACCTGCCCTCTTAGTCCCCTATTATGTAGTTGTACACGTGCGCTGAAGTATTGCACAGGTGTGTCCGTTTAAAACAGGGATCTGTTAAAAATATAGGGGTGTCTTCCCAAATGTAAACACCTCTATGATTTAACACCTGCATCTCTTAGTCCCCTATTATGTAGGTGTACACGTGCGCTACTGTATTGCACAGGTGCGTGTAATAACGTCTTGAGGGGCTAGGAGCTCCATTTGTACTCCCCCTGTGGGCAATTTTAAAACTGGAACGCCCACACTACTCTTATGTTTTTGAGATGGTCAGCCGACGCTGAGGCTTGAAAAATGATTTTTAAGGTAGCATAAAGCCCTTTAAATAAAAGCGATGTCTTTAATGGAGCCTATGTTTTTGAGACGTTCAACCGACGCTGAGGCTTGAAAAAAAGATTTTTAATGAAGCATATTGCCTTAATGCAAAATTTTATGCTAAATCTCACAACAAAAATAAAAGAGATGTCTTTAATGGTCCCTGTGTTTTTGAGACGATCACCTGACGTGTTTTTGAGCATATCACCTTAATGCTAACTTTATGCTAAATATCACAAGAAAAATAAATGAAATGTCGTTAATGTACCCTACATTTTTTAGACCGTCAGCCGATGCTGAGGCTTACAAATGTTATTTTTAAGGTAGCATATCGCCTTAAAGCAAAATCTAAGCTGAATCTCGCAAGAGCAAAAAGAAAAGATGTCTTTAATGGACTCTATGTTTTTGAGATGTTCAGCCAATGCTGAGAGTCAGCAACTAAAACACTCGGAATTTACCAATTATCTAAGTTCGTTGTTTTCTACGCTGGTTTTATACAATATTCTAATAGGATTCTTAAGATAGATAATGGATCTCATTTTAACAAATGAAGCTATTGGGGATGGGTCATATATAATGATTATATCTGAACTATACTACTTGTTAGGACATGCGAACTAGGGACAAATATTTGATATGTTACTCTACATCGCCTATCGTAAACTAATATTCCATTATACCCAACAGTACGTCAAAATATGGTTTATATAGTGAAGAATTTTAATAGACCTAAACAGTTGATAAAATTGCTTACAGTTGATAAAGTTGATAAATTTGTATAAGTTTAGGATTATGTGATAATATTCAGCCATCAAATGGAATAATGAAAGGAAAAAAATATGTCCTAAGAAAAATGAAGTAATATGTCTGATTACGTTAATTTGTGCTTAATTGCTCAAATTTGCTGGGCTTTGATTTCTCAGAAATCTGAACTTAAGCAAATTCAGTCTGTTGCTTTCGGTCCTAGGTTTTAGTATATCATAAATTGAAAACAAATGCAATCCTGGAAAACACCTTTAATGAGGTTTTTCTTATGATCTAATAAAGCGAGATTTCCTCAGAGTGCAAAAAGAAAAAAACAAGAATTCTTCAACCCTACTCCATTCCCCTATTACACCTACGAGAATCCGACATATGTACGCTTTACAAAATTCTATACGTTGTGTGTTTCTGGAGAATGCTTCAGAAATCTGAAATTAAGCAAATTCAGTCCTATTGTTTTAGGTCCTAGGCTTTGGTAGATCGTAAATTGAAAATAAAGGTAATCCTGGGAAACACCTTTATGAGGTTTTTCTTATGATTTGATAAAGCGAGATTTCCTCAGAGTGTAAAAAGAAAAAAATATCAAGAATTCCTTAACCCTAGCCAACTCCCCAATTTAAACCTTCGAGAATCTGAGATATGTACGTTTTAAAAAATTCTATGCGTCGTGTGTTTCTGGAGAATACTTCAGAAATCTGAAATTAAGCAAATTCGATCCTATTGTTTTCGCTCCTAGGTTATAATAGAACGTAAATTGAGAACAAATGCAATCCTGGAAAACACCTTTCATGAGGTTCTCTTCTTAATTGATATAGCGATATTTCCTCTGAGAACAAAAAGAAAAAAACATTAAGAACTCCCGCTCCACTCCCCCGCACAAAATTGATTAAAATCAAAAGTGGAATCGAAATAAATTTTAGGTAATGCTATAACGTTCAAATTGGGCTGCCGTACGCTTTTTACCACTTAAATATTCAAATCAAAATAAATTTAAAAAATGGTATAGTGTTCAAATTGGGTTGCCGTATGCTTTTTCCCACTTAAATATTCAAGTTCAATCTGTATTGCGCACAAAATTGACGAAAAATCAAAATGATATCAAAATGAATTTTGGACAAAGCTATAACGTTCAAATTTGGTTGACACACGCTTAGTCTCACTTACGTAGAATGGGGGGTACCAGCGCGGACAGGGCTCCTTATATGGGCATAGAATACTGACGGGGCTCCATATATGGGCATGGAATCCCTAGGGAGAATGATTGCGTAATCGGTCAATGACCTGTTTTTCCAAGGTCGATTTATTTGATGTTTCTATGTGTAATAACTCCGGAACGAAGGTTGCACATGCGCATTGAATTCTAACGGGAACAATTTTATTGATCTAGGACTCGAGGGGGAAGTGAATTTCCGAGAACTTGATTGCGTAACCTAACCTAACCTCAGGAGGTCCGAACCCCACACCAAATATGGGCATAGAGTCATTAGGGAGAACACGATGTTAATGGGGTCAATGACCTCTTAGAAGGGCCTTATTGAGTCCGAACCCCACACCAAATAAGGGCATAGACTCCGAACCCCACACCAAATAAGGGCATAGATTCATTAGGGAGAACACGTGGTTAATGGGGTCAATGACCTAAATTTCCAAAAACAACAACAACAACATCGACCTTGACATTCGCTGAGAGCGTGCCAAAAACAACAACAACAACATCGACCTTGACATTCGCTGAGAGCGTGCACTTACAACAACAACAACATCGACCTTGGAACACCTGTGCTGTCGATCTCAATTCACCTATCGTGAATCAATAATTCCCCTTAGAAACAACAAATTAATTCCCCTTTCTTGACAGATCAATCAACCAATGACATCATCTGTCAGACTTTTAAAATTTTCGCTTAGAAACGATTCTCCAGGAATAGATCCAAGTCATTAATGTCATTGCCTCGGAAACAACTCTTTTGGTCGAACTCCAAAGGATATTAATAACCAAAGACCATGGAAACAATTCTCCAAGAAACATCTTAGCGATGAATTATTTTAGCGCGGGAATCAGGTTTCTTATTAATTTGAAATGCATTAGCGCAGAGATGCCAAAAACAAAAGGAACACGCTGAAATTACGTTTAGGGATTATTTGGGTGAAACTGTTTTAGACAGGCTATGGAACTATTTCGGCGAAACAGTTAGAGACATTTTGAAAGAAGATTTTAGGAAAGGTTTTAGAAGAGAATTTGAGGGTGAAACTCTGTGCTCGTTATAATACACAAGTTCCATTTGAACAGTGTTGTGAGGTCCTCTACCCCAACCCCAAAGGGTTCCGATCCCCCACCCCAACCCCGAAGGAAGCCCCCGGTACTCAAAGGTCCCCCAAGCTCCCAAAGAGCCCCAGCCCCCCAAACGCCCTCCTCAGACCCTCAAAGGCCCTCCCCCGGTCCTCAAAGGTCCCCCAAGCTCCCAAAGGGCCACCGGCGCCCCCAAAGGCCCACCCAGACCCCCAAAGGCCATCCCCGGGCCACCCAAAGGTCCATCGAGCTCCCAAAGAACCAACGGGGTCCCAAAGGCCCTCCACCCGTCCCCAAATGCCCCCCCGGCCCCCAACAGCCCTCCTCAGACCCTCAAAGGCCCTCCTCTGGTCCGCAAAGGGCCCCCGGATCCCAAAAGGCCCTCCCGGGGCCCCAAAGGTCCCCCCCCGGTCACCACACAGGCCCCCAAAAACTTACACATGCCCACGAAAACTTACAAGCACACAAAAACTTATACACACACACACACGAAAACTTACACATACAACACAAAAATTACAAACACAAAATCTAATACACACACAAAATATAACACAAACACACACAAAAAAACATACAAACACACGCAAAAAATGAAACACAAACACACACAAACTGACACACACACACACGAAAACTAACGCACACACAAAAACTTACACACACTCACAAAAATTGACACACACACACAAAAACTAACACACACACACACACGAAAACTTACACACACACACCAAAACTTACACACACACACACACACACACAAAAACTTACACATTCATACGAAAACTTACATGCACATAAAAACTTACATGCACACAAAAACTTACACACACGCGCGAAAACTTACACGCACACGCGAAAACTTACACGCACACGCGAAAATTACACGCACACACAAAAACTTACACACACACACGAAAACTTACACACACACACGCCAAAACTTACACACACACAAAAACTTACACACACACATACACACACACACATACACAGAAAAACAAACACACACACAAACACACATACACAAACAAAAACAAAAACACACAAACAAACACACACACAAACAAAAACACACACACACACACACACACACACACACACACACACACACACACACACACACACACACACACACACACACACACACACACACACACACACACACACACACACACACACACACACACACACACACACACACACACACACACACACACACACACACACACACACACACACACACACACACACACACACACACACACACACACACACACACACACACACACACACACACACACACACACACACACACACACACACACACACACACACACACACACACACACACACACACACACACACACACACACACACACACACACACACACACACACACACACACACACACACACACACACACACACACACACACACACACACACACACACACACACACACACACACACACACACACACACACACACACACACACACACACACACACACACACACACACACACACACACACACACACACACACACACACACACACACACACACACACACACACACACACACACACACACACACACACACACACACACACACACACACACACACACACACACACACACACACACACACACACACACACACACACACACACACACACACACACACACACACACACACACACACACACACACACACACACACACACACACACACACACACACACACACACACACACACACACACACACACACACACACACACACACACACACACACACACACACACACACACACACACACACACACACACACACACACACACACACACACACACACACACACACACACACACACACACACACACACACACACACACACACACACACACACACACACACACACACACACACACACACACACACACACACACACACACACACACACACACACACACACACACACACACACACACACACACACACACACACACACACACACACACACACACACACACACACACACACACACACACACACACACACACACACACACACACACACACACACACACACACACACACACACACACACACACACACACACACACACACACACACACACACACACACACACACACACACACACACACACACACACACACACACACACACACACACACACACACACACACACACACACACACACACACACACACACACACACACACACACACACACACACACACACACACACACACACACACACACACACACACACACACACACACACACACACACACACACACACACACACAGACACACACACATACACACACATATACACATATATATACACACACACAGACAAAAAGACACACAGACATACAGACACACACACACACACACCCAAACACACAAACACAACCATAAACAAACACACACAGACACACACACACACAAACACAAACACACACACACACACAAAAAACTTACACACACACACACACACACACAAACTTACAAACACACACACAAAAACTTACACCCACACACAAAAGCTTAGACACACAAAAACTTACACACACAAAAAAAACTTACACACACACGCAAAAAATTACATTCACACAAAAACTTACATTCACACAAAAACTTAAACACAAACACAAACAAAACTTACACACACTTACAAAAACTTACGCATACACACAAAAACTAACACACACACAAAAAAAAACACACCCACACACACACACACACACAAACAAACTTACACATGCAAATCTGTTGCGAAAACACACAAAAGTTATAAAAAATGCAAATTGTAACTTTACTACATCTGAATTAATTCTATTCTATTATAAGAAATTAACCTCTACATCTATCTAAAGGTTAAATGATTTATATTTTAGCAATTATATTGCGTAAACACACAAAAATTAGAAAAAATGCAGAATGTTCATATTTAAAATATCCAATACGGCTAAAAATTAAGAATTCATAAACATTATCAACGAGCTAAGGGTAAGTGTTTTAAATATGAGGCATTCTGTTGCGAAAACACACAAAAGTTAGAAAAAATACAGAATGTTCCTTTATTACCTCTGCAAAACGGCTAAAAATGAAGAATTCATACACATTTTCAACTAGCTAAGGGTAAGTGTTTTAAATATGAGCCAGTCTGTTTCGAAAACAAAAAAAACTTAGAAAAAATAAAAAAAAATACTTAAATACAAATGAAATACGGGTAAAAATGAACAATACATAAACATTTTCTACTAGCTAAGGGTCAATGTTTTAAATATGAGCCATTCTGTTGCGAAAACACAAAAAAGTTAGAAAAAATAGAAAATGTTCCTTTATTACCTCTGCAAAACGGGTAAAAATGAAGAATTCATACACATTTTCAAGTAGCTAAGGGTAAGTGTTTTAAATATGTGCCATTCTGTTACAAAAAAACACAAAAGTTAGAAAAAATACAAAATAATAGATTATAAGATATCAAAAACTCGAAAAAATGAAGAAAAATAAAAAAATATCTAAGAGCACGGGGTAAGTGTTTTAAATATTAAACATTCTGTTGCGAAAACACACATAAGTTAGAAAAAATGCAAAATATTCCTTTATTACCCCTGCAAAACGGCTAAAAATGAAGAATTCATACACATTTTCAACTAGCTAAGGGTGAGTGTTTTAAATATGAACCATTCTGTTGCGAAAACACACAAAAGTTAGAAAAAATACAAAATATTCCTTTATTACCTCTGCAATACGGCTAAAAATGAAGAATTCATACACATTTTCAACTAGCTAAAGGGTAAATGTTTTAAATATGAGCCATTCTATTGCGAAAACACACAAAAGTTAGAAAAAATGAAAAAAATACCTTGATAACATCTCAGATTCGGGTAAAAATGAAGAATTCATACACATTTTCAACTAGCTAAGGGTAAGTGTTTTAAATATGAGCCATTCTGTTGCGAAAACACACAAAAGTTAGAAAAAATACAAAATATTCCTTTATTACCTCTGCAAAACGGCTAAAAATGAAGAATTCATACACATTTTCAACTAGCTAAGGGTATGTGTTTTACATATGAGCCATTCTGTTGCTAAAACACACAAAAGTTAGAAAAAATACAAAATATTCCTTTATTACCTCTGCAATACGGGTAAAAATGAAGAATTCATACACATTTTCAACTAGCTAAGGGTGAGTGTTTTAAATATGAGCCATTCTGTTGCGAAAACACACAAAAGTTAGAAAAAATAGAATATATTCCTTTATTACCTCTGCAAAACGGCTAAAAATGAAGAATTCATACACATTATCAAATAGCTAAGGGTAAGTGTTTTAAATATGAGTCATTCTGTTGCGAAAACACACAAAAGTTAGAAAAAATACAAAATATTCCTTTATTACCTCTGCAATACTGGTAAAAATGAAGAATTCATACACATTTTCAACTACCTAAGGGTGAGTGTTTTGAATATGAACCATTCTGTTGCGAAAACACACAAAAGTTAGAAAAAATACAAAATATTCCTTTATTACCTCTGCAAAACGGCTAAAAATGAAGAATTCATACACATTTTCAACTAGCTAAGGGTAAGTGTTTTAAATATGAGCCATTCTTTTGCGAAAACACACAAAAGTTAGAAAAAATACAAAATGTTCCTTTATTACCTCTGCAAAACGGCTAAAAATGATAAGTTCATACACATTTTCTACTAGCTAAGGGTAAGTGTTTTAAATATGAGCCATTCTGTTGGGAAATCACACAAAACTTAGAAAAAATTCAAAATAATCCTTTATTACCTCTGCAAAACGACTAAAAATGAAGAATTCATACACATTTTCAACTAGCTAAGGGTAAGTGTTTTAAATATGATCCATTCTGTTGCGAAAACACAAAAGTTAGAAAAAATACAAAATATTCGTTTATTACCTGTGCAAAACGGCTAAAAAGGAAGAATTCATACACATTTTCAACTAGCTAAGGGAAAGTGTTTTAAATATGAGCCATTCTGTTGCGAAAACACACAAAAGTTAGAAAAAATAGAAAATATTCCTTTATTACCTCTGCAAAACGGCTAAAAATGAAGAATTCATACACATTATCAAATAGCTAAGGGTAAATTTTTTAAATATGAGCCATTCTGTTGCGAAAACACACAAAAGTTAGAAAAAATACAAAATATTCCTTTATTACCTCTGCAAAACGGCTAAAAATGAAGAATTCATACACATTTTCAACTAGCTAAGGGTAAGTGTTTTAAATATGAGCCATTCTGTTGCGAAAACACACAAAAGTTAGAAAAAATACAAAATATTCCTTTATTACCTCTGCAAAACGGCTAAAAATGAAGAATTCATACACATTTTCAACTAGCTAAGGGTAAGTGTTTTAAATATGAGCCATTCTGTTGCGAAAACACACAAAAGTTAGAAAAAATACAAAATATTCCTTTATTACCTCTGCAAAACGGCTAAAAATGAAGAATTCATACACATTTTCAACTAGCTAAGGGTAAGTGTTTTAAATATGAGCCATTCTGTAGCCAAAACACACAAAAGTCGGAAAAAATACAAAATATTCCTTTATTACCTCTGCAAAACGGCTAAAAATGAAGAATTCATACACATTTTCAACTAGCTAAGGGTAAGTGTTTTAAATATGAGCCATTCTGTTGCGAAAACACACAAAAGTTAGAAAAAATAAAAAATATACCTTAATTAAATCTGAAAAACGGCAAAAATACACGTATTAATACAAATATAAATAACTAGCTTTTACAGATTTAATTATATGAGACATTCTGTTGCGAAAACACACAAAAGTTAGAAAAAATACAAAATATTCCTTTATTACCTTTGCAAAACGGCTAAAAATGAAGAATTCATACACATTTTCAACTAGCTAAGGGTAAGTGTTTTAAATATGAGCCATTCTGTTGCGAAAACACACAAAAGTTAGAAAAAATACAAAATATTCCTTTATTACCTCTGCAAAACGGCTAAAAATGAAGAATTCATACACATTTTCAACTAGCTAAGGGTAAGTGTTTTAAATATGAACTATTCTCTTGCGAAAACACACAAAAGTGAGAAAATATACTATCAATAAAAATTTACCATCTGAAATTCGTCTATAATTTAGTACTTCGGAAACATTAACATCTATCTAAAGGGTAAAAGATTTTTTGATGAGAAACTATATTTCGTCAACAATCAAAAATTAGAAAAAATGTAAAAGATTCCGATATTAACTCTGCAATACGGCTGAAAAATTAGAATTCATACACATTTTCAACTAGCTAAGGGTAAGTGTTTTAAATATGAGCCATTCTGTTGCGAAAACACACTAAAGCTAGAAAAAATAAAAAATAATACTTTATTACCTCTGCAAAACGGCTAAAAATGAAGAATTCATACAAATTTTCAACTAGCTAAGGGTAAGTGTTTTAAATATGAGCCATTCTCTTGCGAAAACACACAAAAGTTAGAAAAAATACAGAATATTCATTTATAACCTCTGCAAAACGACTAAAAATGAAGAATTCATACACATTTTCAATTAGCTACGTGTAAGCGTTAAAGATATTAGCCATTCTGTTGCGAAAACACACATAAGTTAGCGAAAATACAACCATATTCTTTATTACCTATGCGAAACTGCTAAAAATGAATAATTCATACACATTTTCAACTATCTAATTGTAAGTGTTTTATATTTGAGCCAATCTGTTGCGAAAAAACATAATAGTAAAATAAAATACAAAATGTTCCTTTATTACCTCTGCAATACGGCTAAAAATGAAGAATTCATACACATTTTCAACTAGCTAAGGGTAAGTGTTTTAAATATGAGCCATTCTGTTGCGAAAACACACAAAAGTTAGAAAAAAATAAAATATGTTCATTTATTCCCTCTGCAATACGGGTAAAAAGTTATATGTAAGAATAAATTTCAACGAGCTAAAGGTTAAATAATTTTTCGCTGCTCCTTTATATAGAGTAAACACACAAAAGTTAGAAGAAATGAAACGAAGTCCTATATGTCCTATTCAATTATGGGAATAATGATATAAAAATACACCTCTTAAACTTGCTAAGTGTGAATGTTTTAAATATTAACTATTCTGTTGCGTAAACACACAAAATTTAAAATAAATGCAGAATGTTCCTTTATTACCTCTGCAAACCGACTAAAAATGAAGAATTTATACCCATTTTCAACTAGCTAAGGGTAAGTGTTTTAAATGTGACCCATTCTGATGCGAAAACACACAAAAGTTAGAAAAAATACAAAATATTCCTTTATTACCTCTGCAATACAGGTAAAAATGAAGAATTCATACACATTTTCAACTAGCTAAGAATAAGTGTTTTAAATATGAGCCATTCTGTTGCGAAAACACACAAAAGTTAGAAAAAATACAAAATATTCCTTTATTACCTCTGAAATACTCCTAAAAATTAAGAATTAATACCCATTTTAAAGTTGATAATTGTAAATGTATTAAATATGAGCCATTCTAGAGCGTAAACACACAAAAGATTGGTAACATGCAAAATGGTCCAGTTTTATATAGTCAATAATTATAAAAATGTAAAGTAAGTACGCATCAACATTTCGCTAAAGCGTAAATGTGTTTTATTTCAGCCATACTATTGCGAAAACACACAAAAGTTAGAAAAAATACAACCTGACCCCTAATGGAAGGATATGAATTAGAACCATGGGAAACGTAATTTCATTGTATTTTGCATTTCCCACAAGAGGAAACTTTTCGAGTAAAAGTAAAGGGCCACCAGACTAAACCAAAGATATGATGAAATAATAACGAATAATTGTTCAAACTTAAATTTTCTGTATTACGGGGGTAGTTTATTTTCGAACCATTATATCTACCAAAGGTTCAATACCTGAGTTAAACTAAGAGGTTTCAATTTCAGGAAAAAATTACATTTTGACAACATTTGACAATTTACCAAATTTAAAGTTTTGTTTAGTTTCAAAGTGTTTTCTGTCACTCATCTTCTTTTAATCATTCACAAACAATACTAAAGAAAACCACTTCCCACGGTTTATTGATTTTAAATTATTAAGAAGGCTATTATTTCATTGAAATATACATTTTACATTTTTAATTTTCATGCTTTTGATAAGTATCTTGTCCTTTTGGTGTAAATTGCAGCTGAAGGCTTATCACAAAATCACTGTTTCAAGTTTTTTCATAATTAAAGGATACGAATTAGAACCAGGGGAACATAATTTCATCATATTTTGCTGATTTTCGTTGGAAAACACACTGAAAAGACATATTATTGAACTCACATCAAACATTGCCGGGCTTGCATTTGAAGAACCTTCCATTATTTTCTATCTTGTCCTCTATTTCAACATATACTGACTTTTAAAGCTTTTCAAAGCTCTTAAATATACTAACCTAACGGTTATTTATTTACGAAATTGTGCAAACTGTTGATTTAGAACAATAATTACCTTTCTATATATCAATTAACACTCACTAGAATTGCCACTTTTCACTCGCGGAGAATGGTTTCAAAACAATACTTCTTACATTGCATAGACTAAATTTGTCAAATGAGACATCTTCAATGCAGATTAATTAATTGTTACGTTCGATTTTGTTTTGGACATAGGAGAGCATCAATGGGAAGTGAGAATTTCTGTAAAACTATCAAAGATTGATCAGACAAAAAGTTAGATGTATGGTTAGGCTAGATTAGATTATGTTAGGTTAGGTTAATTTAGGGTAGACTAGCTTAGCCTACGTACGAGAAAGAAAAGTTCTTAGGTGTGGAGCTCACCCACCGCCTCAACCATCCCTCTTGAAATCCCTTGAATTAGGGTAGAGACAGACAAAAAGTTAGGGGGATGGGTAGGGTAGGTTAGATTATGTTAGGGTAGGTTAATTTAGGTTAGACTTTCTTCTCCTCTGTAGCCCCCCCCCCTCCCCCACTGCCTCAACCATCACTCTTGAAATCCCTTGAATTAGGTTAGATACATACAAAAAGTTAGGTGTATGGTTTGGTTAGTTTAGATTATGGTAGTTTAGGTTAATTACCGGCAGCCTCTTTTGTTAAGGTTTTTTATTTGGGGGGGGGGGGCTCCCCCCCCCCGCAACAAAAAGTTAGGTGTATGGTTATGTTTGGTTAGATTTGTTTAGGTTAGGTTAATTTAGGTTAGACTAGCTTTGCCTACGTACGGCCCCCCCCCCCCCCCCCCGGGGGGGGGGGGCCACGGGGACTGAAAGCCAACCACGGGTGGGACCCCCACCACCCAGGTTAGGTTACCTAACATTTCAAGGTGACCCCCCCCCCAACCCCGGGGCCACGGGACCGAAAGCCTGACACGGGTAGGACCCTCACCACCAAGGTCAGGTTAGGTTAGATTAGGTTAAGTTACCTAACATTTTCTAGGTTAACTTACATCAGGTTAAGTGGCGTGCCACTTAACCTGATGTAAGTTAACCTAGAAATGTTAGGTAACTTAACATTATTGTTGGTAATTATTGTTCTAAATAAATAGTTTGCACAATTTCGTAAATAAATAACCTTTAGGTTGGTATATTTAAGAGATTTGAAAAGCTTTAAAAGTCAGTATATGTTCAAATAGAGGACAAGATAGAAAATAATGAAAGGTTCTCCAAATGCAAGCCTGGCAATGTTTGATGTGAGTTCAATAATATGTCTTTTCAGTGTGTTTTCCAACGAAAATAAGCAAAATATGATGAAATTATGTTCCCCTGGTTCTAATTCGTATCCTTTAATTATGAAAAAACTTGAAACAGTGATTTTGCGATAAGCCTTCATCTGCAATTTACACCAAAAGGACAAGATACTTATCAAAAGCATGAAAATTAAAAATGTAAAATGTATATTTCAATGAAATAATAGCCTTCTTAATAATTTAAAATCAATTAACCGTGGGAAGTGGTTTTCTATAGTATTGTTTGTGAATGATTAAAAGAAGATGAGTGACAGAAAACATTTTGAAACTAAACAAAACTTTAAATTTGGTAAATTGTCAAATGTTGTCAAAATGTAACTTTTTCCTGAGATTGAAACCTCTTAGTTTAACTCAGGTATTGAACCTTTGGTAGATATAATGGTTCGAAAATAAACTATCCCCGTAATACAGAAAATTTAAGTTTGAACAATTATTCATTATTATTTCAACATATCTTTGGTTTACTCTGGTGGCTCTTTACTTTTACTCGAAAAGTGTCCTCTTGTGGGAAATGAAAAATACAATGAAATTACGTTTCCCATGGTTCTAATTCATATCCTTCAATTAGGGGGTCAGGTTGTATTTTTTCTAACCTTTGTGTGTTTTCGCAACAGAATGGCGCATATTTAAAACACTTCCCCTTAGCTAGTTGAAAATGGGTATGAATTCTTAATTTTTAGCCGTATTTCCGAGGTAATAAAGGAACATTTTGCATTTTTTCTAACGTTTGTGTGTTTACGCAAGAGAATCTCTCATATTTAAAACATTTAACCTTTAGATATTTTAAAAAGTGAATTAATAATTAAATATTTGCCGTATTTAATAGTTAAAAAATGAATATTTTGCATTTTTTATAACTTTTGTGTGTTTTCGCAATAGAATGGCTCATATTTAAAACATTTACCCTTTAGCTAGTTGAAAATGTGTATGAATTCTTCATTTTTACCAGTATTGCAGAGGTAATAAAGGAATATTTTGTATTTTTTCTAACTTTTGTGTGTTTTCGCAACAGAAAGGTTCATATTTAAAACACTTACCCATAGCTAGTTGAAAATGTGTATGAATTTTTCATTTTTAGCCGTATTGCAGAGGTAATAAAGGAATATTTTGTATTTTTTCTAACTTTTGTGTGTTTTCGCAACAGAATGGCTCATATTTAAAACACTCACCCTTAGCTATTTGAAAATGGGTATGAATTCTTCAATTTTACCCGTATTGCAGATTTTATAAATGAATATTTTGTATTTTTTCTAAGTTTTTTGTGTTTTCTCAACAGAATAGCTCATATTTAAAACACTTAACCTGAGCTAGTTGAAAATGTGTATGAATTTTTCTTTTTTAGCCGTTTTGCAGAGGTAATAAAGTAATATTTTGTATTTTTTATTAATTTTGTGTGTTTTCGCAACAGAATGTCTCATATTTAAAACACTTACCCTTAGCTAGTTGAAAATGTGTATGAATTCTTCATTTTTAGCCATTTTGCAGAGGTAATAAAGAATTAGTTTGTATTTTTTATAAATTTTGTGTGTTTTCGCAACAGAATGGCTCATATTTAAAACACTTACCCGTAGCTAGTTGAAAATGTGTATGAATTCTTCATTTTTAGCCGTTTTGCAGAGGTAATAAAGGAACATTTTGAGGTAATAAAGGAATATTTTGTATTTTTTCTAACTTTTGTGTGTTTTCGCAACAGAATGTCTCATATTTAAAACACTGACACTTAGATAGTTGAAAATTTTTATGAAGTCTTATTTTATTTCCTTTTTTATGATTATCTATAGGAATATTTTGTATTTTTTCTAAGTTATGTGATTTTGTCCAATAAAATTGCTCATATTTAAAAAATACACCCTTAGCTAGTTGAAAATGTGTATGAATTCTTCATTTTTAGTCGTTTTGCACAGGTAATAAAGTAAAATTTTGTTTTTTTTCTATCTTTTGTGTGTTTTCGGAACATAATGGTTCATATTAAATACACTTACCCTTAGCTAGTTGAACATGTATATGAATTCTTCATTTTCAGCCATATTGAAGAGCTAATAAAGGAATATTTTGCATTTTTTCAAACCTTAGCTTTATGACACAATAGAATGGCCCATTTTAAAAACATTCACCCTAAGCTAGTTGAAAATATGTAGTAATTATTTACTTATAGCCGTATTTCATTGGGAATAAATGAACATTTTGTATTTTTTCTAAGTTTTTTGTGTTTTCTCAACAGATGTGCATGTGTAAGTTTGTGTGTGTGTGTGTGTTTGTGTGTAAGTTTTTGTGTGTGTGTAAGTTTTAGTGTGTGTGTGTAATTGTTTGTGAGTGTGTGTAAGTTTTGTGTGTGTTTGTGTGTAATTTTTTTTGTGAATGTAAGTTTTTTTGTGCATGTAAGTTTTTGCATTTGGGTGTAATTTTTTGTGTGTGTGTGTAAGTTTTTTTGTGTCTAAGATTTTGTGTTTGTGTGTTAGTTTTTTGTGTGTGTGTGTGTAAGTTTTTGTGTGTGTGTGTTTGGGTGTTAGTGTTTGTTTGTGTGTGTGTGTGTGTGTTTTTTTGGGTGTTTGTTTGTGTTTGTGTGTTTTTGTTTTTGTGTTTGTTTGTGTGTTTTTTTGTTTTTGTTTTTTTTTGTTTTTTGTTTTTTTTTCTGTTTTGTGTGTGTGCGCTTGTTAGTGTGCGTGTGTGTGTGTGTGTGTGTGTGTGTGTGTGTGTGTACGTGTGTATATATATGTATATATGTATGTGTATGTGTGTGTGTGTGTGTGTGTGTGTGTGTGTGTGTGTGTGTGTGTGTGTGTGTGTGTGTGTGTGTGTGTGTGTGTGTGTGTGTGTGTGTGTGTGTGTGTGTGTGTGTGTGTGTGTGTGTGTGTGTGTGTGTGTGTGTGTGTGTGTGTGTGTGTGTGTGTGTGTGTGTGTGTGTGTGTGTGTGTGTGTGTGTGTGTGTGTGTGTGTGTGTGTGTGTGTGTGTGTGTGTGTGTGTGTGTGTGTGTGTGTGTGTGTGTGTGTGTGTGTGTGTGTGTGTGTGTGTGTGTGTGTGTGTGTGTGTGTGTGTGTGTGTGTGTGTGTGTGTGTGTGTGTGTGTGTGTGTGTGTGTGTGTGTGTGTGTGTGTGTGTGTGTGTGTGTGTGTGTGTGTGTGTGTGTGTGTGTGTGTGTGTGTGTGTGTGTGTGTTTGTTTGTTTGTGTGTGTGTTAGTTTTGGGGTGTGTGTGTGTAATTTTTCGTGTGTGTGTGTAAGTTTTAGTGTGTGTGTGTAAGTTTTTGTGTGTGCGTGTAAGTTTTAGCGTGTGCGTGTAAGTTTTTGCGCGTGTGTGTAAGTTTTTGTGTGCATGTAAGTTTTTATGTGCATGTAAGTTTTCGTATGCATGTGTAAGTTTTTGTGTGTGTGCGTAAGTTTTCGTGTGTGTGTGTGTGTAAGTTTTTGTGTGTGTGTGTAAGTTTTTGTGCGTGTGTGTAAGTTTTTGTGTGTGCGTATGTTTTCGTGTGTGTGTGTGTAAGTTTTTGTGTGTGTGTGTGTGTAAGTTTTTGAGTGTGTGTGTAAGTTTTTGTGTGTGTGTGTGTGTGTTAGTTTTTGTGTGTGTTAGTTTGTGTGTGTGTGTGTTAGTTTGTTAGTGTTTGTGTTTGTTTTTGTGTGTGTGTGTGTGTGATAGTTTTTGTGTGTCTTAGATTTTGTGTGTGTAAGTTTTTAAGTGTGTTTGTTAGTTTTCGTGTGTGTGTGTATAAGTTTTTGTGTGCATGTAAGTTTTCGTGGGCATGTGTAAGTTTTTGTGTGCATGTATGGGGACCGG
>NC_142814.1:21425906-21465923 GCF_049724085.1 Artemia sp. Qi Xiang Cuo | reverse complement strand
CCCCTATGCGACCCGTCCCTCCCCTCCCTTTTAGTGCTAAAAAAAAAACTCGAGTTCGTTACCAACGAAATTTCTACTTTAATTTATATTTGGGGGAATATAATTAATAACAGACTTAAGTCTGTGAATACGAATAAAAAAAACGCCAATTTGAAACCAACTGCAATTCAATCCACAAGCAACAACTCCCAACACATGAATATTAATGAAGCAAGTGTCAACTCAAATATGATTTTAATCGGTCACCTAGTTCCAGAGGTCAGTGACAGCTTAAATGAGAACTCAATCAATATTCCAGATCCAGAGGTCAGTGACAATTTAAGTGTGAATTCAGCCAATATTCCAGTTCCAGGGGTCAGTGACAACTTGAGTATTATTAGTAAATCGGTTCCTGAAGCCAAATCAGGGAAGGAATTCTATTGCCTGCCGTTTTCACTTGGCCAACAAGTGTTTAAAAAAGAGTGATTGTACCATTGTTCAACCTTGTATGTCTTTTTTAACAACTAGTCACTGTAACAACAATTATTGCTCCCTTTCCCATTCCAATCCATGCCATAAATTTCAAAGTGACCTTTGTTTCTAGACTAAGTGCATGTTATTACATTTGAAAAAGAGGGATTATCGTGCTATAGCCAGGCGCAGTAAAATTTTTAATAGTAAGATAGTTACAAGTTCTCAATCCACCCAAAAGCCGAGCCCCCTTCATTCAATTAATAAAATTAGCTCGCCAGCGCATACTCATCCTTTTTTATCCCAAATCCTCCCTGCTCACTCAAAAAACTTCGTTACCACCCAGAAAAAAACCCATATTCCCAGCAAACTCCCTTCCCTCTTAATACTCCAGTTAACCCCTCCCAAGTTGAACCCCCTGAAAATACCACCGTCTTATTTCCCTCCCTTATTTTCCCGCCTCCGACCCATGCGTTTAATCCCTCGTGCCCACCCTACCAGGGTGACTCTGGTCTGAGAACTTTTTCATTTAATAATTGTTGTTCTCAATATTCAAGTTTATCCCCCTTTAAAAATTCCACTAGAATCCCTGACAGTATATTGGATATAAAAAAGTAAAATTTAAAAACTGCACCTTCCAAAGTTGTTTTCTATTACACAATCTTTTCTTTAGAAAACGTTAAATCATTAACATTGAAACACATAAAGAAAGTGACACCTTGTCTAAAATATATAGTTTAGATGTAATCGCTATTACTAAAGTTCAAGCTCAAAATTTGCACATGTTAAAGATTAACAATTTTTTTCAATTTATTAAACTGAGACCTGAAAACCACCCACTGGGTAAGAAAGCTGGTGGAATTTTGTTCTGTATCCGTAATGATCTATATATAAGTGAAATCCCAATTCCGTGTCTGAATCCCTTTGATGAAGTTATGTAGCTTTATGTTCGACCTAAAGTCTTGCCGCGTCCTTTCAACTTAATTGTCCTTTGTTGTTTTTATTACTCCCCTAATCAGAGATCCGCTGACAAAATAAATTTTATTGAAAAATTACATGCAAGTGCTGACTTTATACTATCAAAATTCCCAAATGCAGGAATTTTCCTGATGGGTGTCGCAAACGATATAAGACTTGATTCTACATGTAACGCTTTTAATTTAAAACAGGTCGTTAATGTCCCTACTACTAAAGGCAATACTACTCTTGATTTAATTTGCACTAATCTTTTGAAGTTTTACAAACCCGTCTCCACTCTGCCCCCCCCCCCTAGGGAGTAGGTACCACATTAGCCTTTTCCAATATCCGCTGGCTAAAGTTAAAAAGTCGTTTTCTATAAATGAAAACGCCAATAGACCACTCACTGACTCAGGACATTTAAATTTTGGCTCTTGGATTACTACTGAAAATTGGTCCACTGTGTATCAAACAAATGACGTTGACTACATGGCTTTGTCCCTCCAAAATCTATTGAGGAGTAATTATGAATTCCACTTCCCTGAGAAAAAATTTAAAACGTGTTATACAGATAAGCCTTATGTTACTGAGTCTTTTAAAAAACTTATAAGAAAAAAAATCAACTTATTCAAAGCAGGTCGCATTACTGAGGCTAATAGTCTAAGGAAGTTCCTAAAGAAAAAATTAAGAAAAGCAGCTTATAATTATTATAATAATAAAGTCAAAGATCTATATTCTAACAAGCCCAAGCAATCCTACAGAAAAATTAAAGAAATATTCGGAAAAAGTCCTTCCGAAATTGATGTTCATTTCGCTGAACCCCCTAATAAGACTGGCAGAGATCTGAACTTGTATCTTACTTCCA
Organism: Artemia sp. Qi Xiang Cuo; assembly: GCF_049724085.1. Taxonomy (NCBI): domain Eukaryota; kingdom Metazoa; phylum Arthropoda; class Branchiopoda; order Anostraca; family Artemiidae; genus Artemia; species Artemia sp. Qi Xiang Cuo. Next base: position 21,463,651 of record NC_142814.1, on the reverse strand, counting down.
TTATGCAAAGTCTCCCCCCTTTCACTCGCTCAAGTCCAACTATTCCTCCCAATACTTCCTTCCCCTTTATTTCTCCCTCTGATGTTATAAACAAAATTCTTAAGCTTAGAAAATCATGTATTTGTCCCTTGGGCATCCCAGTTGACTTAATTCAAGCCTTTTCGGACAAAATTGCTGAGCCTTTATCAAATATCTTCAACCACATCACAAAATTTTGTAAATTCCCATGTTGCTGGAAACAAGGTTATATAACACCTGTCCCTAAAAACTGCACCAGTCTGACTTTTGCCAACATTCGCCCCATTACGCTTACTTCTGTTTTTTTCCAAACTTTATGAAGGTTTCCTCTGTGACTGGCTTAGGGATAAAATTTGTCTACATATTGACACCTGGCAGTTTGGTAACTTAAAGAAAACTTCCACCACCTATTACCTTGTGCACTTAATGCATACCATCGTAAGTAGCCTTGATAAACCAAATGTTTGGCTGAACCTTGTCTTAGCTGATTTCCAAAAATCTTTTGACCTGGTTGACCGCACAATACTAATTCATTCACTACTGGCTAACTTTGAACTTGATCCTCTGTTAATAAATATTTTTATATCGTTTCTTTCAAATAGATCCCAAGTTGTTAAATACAAAAATATTTTCTCTAACCCCCTCCCTGTGTATTGTGGAATTCCTCAAGGAACCTTATTGGGACCACTTTTATTTCTAGTCATGATTAACGATATTGGTAAGGAATTCCCCCAAAGGTGGAAATACGTGGATGACTTGACGATCCTCGAATTATGTCACAGGAATATTAAAAGTGACCCCCTTGAAATTCTATCCCACATTTCGGATGAAGCTAAGAACCTAAATATGAAAGAATATTCCACTAAATCAAATATAATGACGATAAATTTCTTGAAATCTTCCCGCATTCCTTGACCCTATCCCCCCAGATATTTCTGTGTCTTCCTTTAAATTACTTGGGGTTACAATTTCCTCTAATTTATAGTGGGATATCCACGTGAAAGATATTGCCCGTAGAGCAAATGCGTCCATGTCTCTCCTTAAGCTCTTGAATAAATTTAACATCCCCCCATCCCATTCTTTAAGGATTTATACTTCCTTTGTCCGCCCGCATCTTGAATATGCTTGTCCAGTTTGGCATCCTGGCATCTCCCGTGATGAATCAGATAAAATTGAATCTATTCAAAAAAGAGCCCCAAGAATAATTTTTAAAGAAACTTTGGTACCATATTCACTCCTTCTAAAAAAGCCAAGCTGGAAACTCTTGAGCACAGGAGAGAAACGCTGTGCCCCCGTTTCGCAAAAAATGCAATAATAAACCCTCGCACGGAAAACATTTTCCCCAAAAGACACTCCCCATCCAGACACCGCATGCCACGTACTGTCTCTGAACCCATCCCTATCTTGTCCCCCATCCGTTGTTCTACCTCCAGATATAAAAAAAACCTTTGTCCCCTTCATTACTGATCAAAAAAACCACTAGTTTTTTTTTTTTTTTTTTTTCTTTTTTTTACTGGTTTTACCCATGGTGTTTTCCGTTTGGCTCTTCCGGTTCCGCCCCTTTTTATATATTCTGTTTTAAACCTTTTTAACATTATTGTTATCTCAATTTTCTTTTTTGGTTTTGTTTTAATTTGTGCCTTTTTAACTTTCTTACATTTGACACTTTTTGTTTTTTAGACTATTGAATGACTTTGTCTTTCTGATATTGTTGTTTTTGGCATTGTTTAGCCAGTTTTTTAGTTGTCATGCTATTTCTATGTCTTTTTTTATTATATGACTCCGAAATGCGAATTCGGCCCTTCGGGGCTTGTGATAGTCATTTTTCGAAATAAATATCTTATCATACCTTACATAAACAATAAGTAAATCTTATAAATATGAAATTAAAGACCTTTCCCCTTGCGTTCTGCTGGTGTGTGTTTTCCTTTGGTAAGTGTAACTGAAACATTCAGTGGTATTTATTTGTCACAGACTAAGACACTTAATTATTGACATGATTTGATCTTGACAACTTCTTGATATGAATTTGAAACATACATCATTCTTGCTGATGGACAGGCATTGGGGTCTCTGCATGATGGACAGGCATTGGAGTCTTTGCATGATGGACAAGCGGGACTTTCTGATGGACAGTCATTGGAGTCTTTGCACAAATTGCACAGGCAGAACCTGCAGAACATGTTCCGCATTTTCAGACAAAATGGACAGGTAGAATAGTTGAGTCCAAGAGCTGTCAAACAGACTGTACAACAGCCGCAACAACAGGCAAGCTAAAGTGAAAATAAAACGGATTAAAGGAAAGACTTCAGTAATGTTTGTGCAGGAGATGCTGTTTATGAAAATGGGACAGAGTGGGTAATTGCAACCTGATTTTTGTTAGAATTTGGTTGTGTTCACAATAACAACAGTGAATAAAAAATACTGCACTACCGTTTTTTTGTAAAAAATTTATGAAACTGACCTAACCAGGGCCAAGTCCCTTTCTAATTTATTTTCTGCTGCACTTTGCATTCCAAATCTGAATTCCCCTGCATTTATTGAAAGAGGAGTTTAAACTTCTGCGAAATATGAAACGAATTTCACAGTTCAACGCCAAAGCTCGGTTCTCAGCGAAACGTTCTACACTAGTTATTCACTGGTTATACGCTATTTTTTTCATCCTATTGGTAAGTCTCCAGTGTTGGCCAGAAAACAACTCGTTGAGCAAAAAAAATAAAAATAAATTTAAACTGTTCAAGTGAGCGAAAAGTGGATAAGAATCTGCTAGTCTATCTTTGCCCACTGGTTGCATTCTTGAGAAAGGCATTCTGAAAACTTATTACAGAACTTTTGTTAACAATTGTTGTTTTTCTGCTAGGGGAAGATTCTCCCTTGTATATTTCTTTCCTTGTGTAGGCGTATTTTCTTTTGTTCTATAATAAGTTGGTCTTTTAAGCTTTTAATGTGATTAATTTTGAAAAAAATTTCCAAACGCCTTTGAAATTCAGAACATAATTTGCTAAACACTAAAACCAACTTTTATTTCGAGCTTTCTGTTTCTCATAATGTCTAAAAAAAAAATTTCAATCACCATCATAACCAAGACTACTGAAAAATACTAAACAAATGAATGTGGATTTACAGATTAATATATATATATATATATATATATATATATATATATATATATATATATATATATATATATATATATATATATATATATATATATATATATATATATATATATATATATATATATATATATATATATATATATAGTAGTATAGTATATAGTAGTCATAGTAGCAGAAGTATTAGGGTCAATCCACGCCAAATCATCCAATCGTGACTGCGCGTGAAATTCCAATTTTGCTGAAAAAATTCTCAGCTGTTCTCTTCATTGATAGTGCACACAGGATTTTTTTTTTTTTTTGAAAGCTAGTTTTTCGGGAAAAAATTTCCAAAGTTTCAAAATTCGCAAAAAACGAGGATTTTTGAAAAAAAAAAAAAATACAAAAAGTTGGTATTTTTTTACACTTATTTATCCAATTATCTACATAGCCAGGAGAGATTGGATAGAAAAATTGAGGCAATCCGATAACGACGGAAGAACTGACGGCCAACCGAAGTTTTCGAACCCTTGTGCGAAAAAGCAGAACTCCAAAAATCTGTAAATTCTTAACGGTAAGAGCTAGGATACCATTTTTTGTTATTCTTGTCCTCTTGTCACCAGGTACAAAGGGAAGTTTTGCATTTTGTCTTATCGCTTTTAGTTTCGGAGATATTTTCATAGAATTTTGACAAATTGTGAAAATTGTCACTTTTCATCCCCAAAAAAGCTCTGTAGGCAACGCGATCCAGGAAAACTACTTATTAGGTCCTAGACTACCAAACATGACCTACCTGAAACCGTAAAAAGCTCGATGGCAAAATTCGATCCTGATTTTTAAAAGAAGATTGAAGTTGGACCGTTTTTCAAGTTAACAAAATGCATGCGGAATGAACTGCTGCAAGTTTAAATTCTTTGTTGCCAAGCAGTTTATTCAAATATCGAAATCACACAAATTGACCGATTCCTTTCTCCAGAGTAAGTTAGTGGGATTCGTCATCGAATTATTTGAAGTTCAGATATTTCACTCACAGTCGAATAATTGCTATTGACCGTGAATGAAGTATAATTCATACCGTACTGTGAGGATTGTTAGATGTCGGAATTAGAAAAAATAGCTCTTGAAAAATGTTGTGTTGGACTTCATTTAAATAGCGAGTGTAACAAGAAAACATTTTTTCGCAAAGAAGGACTTACACAATTTACCGAACTTTCAGATCAGAGTCGCGAGACAATTTTATTGAGAACATTTATTAGCTCCATAGAGCGTATTTGCTTTCATCATGAGCAATTCTACCTTCATCAGTTTGCTAAGGCTGTTCCGAGAATCTGCTGTGATGCATTTGAGTTGCACACCTCTTGTCCTCGGAAAGGAACAAGAGCTATAACACTAGAAAACGCTAGAACCTTTTCTCGTTTCAAACTTATTCCCGGTTACAAGGTGTGTGCTGAATGCCGCACCGAAATTGACGATCGTGCCTACGAAGAGTCCGATGATGACATTGTTAATATCCCCCAAGTTTCTAACGACGGATCTTTCGCATACAATTCCCAGCCTGATTGTTCCTCAAGACAATCTGCAGCGAACGCAGCTACAGTTGTTTCAAGTTTATTTGAAAATATTGGGACCTCGCCGCTCAAGCCTTATTCCTTAAAACTCTCTGTTGGACAAAAAAAAGACTACGTTAAACGGAAGTCCGAAACGGTTGCAGAATCCATTTCCAAAATCATTAATGTCGCTTTGAGTGTTCCAACCAGTGCTACTTCCTCTCCTGTGCTGAAGCGCAAATGCATAGCTTCGTCATTGGTTCAGAATTCTATGGAGTCTGCTGAAGAATCTGTCCCCTTTCTGATGAACGACACAGAAACAAAGGATTTTTGTATTTCCCTGAAAACCAAACTTGAAACCTCGGATACATTATCTAGGAAACTTAGTCTTCTCACTCTAGTGCCTCCGACATGGCCCCGGCAAAAAGTATCTGATTTTTTCCAAGCATCGAAATACCTTGTTAGAAAAGCTAGGAATATCAGAAAGGAGGGAGGAATATTGCCTCTTTTGACCTCAAAAAAGCCACCTAATGTTCTTAAGCCACATGTAGTTCAGGCTGTTCTGGACTTTTATGAATCTGACGTCAACGGCCGGCAGCTTCCAGGCAAGAAAGATTTCGTCTCCGTAAAAATCGATGGCAAAAGGGAACAAAAAAAAAAGAAATTACTGCTGGCCAATATTTCTGAACTTTACGAGTTATTTAAGAAGGACAATGAGGACAAGCCGGATTTCAAAATCGGACTCAGCAAATTTGCTGAGCTTGAGCCACCCTGGTGTGTTACAGCTGGCTCAAGTGGGGTTCATTCGGTATGTGTTTGTCTGTACCACCAAAATGCTAAGCTTAAATCATTAGGCGCTGATATAAGGATTTCGCTCGAGGATTTCATGTCAAATGTTGTATGCTCTATCATAATTTAATTGTGCATGATACACATGTCCAGGGTCTGTGTTGATAAAAAAAACGACTTGGAGAGTTTTCTCTGGGAGGAACTAGCTGAATCTGATTCAGTGACCTATAAAGAGTGTTACATGTGTACCGAACAGTTCTTAGACAAGTAGAAGAAACGATAGATGTGTTCATACCGAATTTCGTCGAGTCAATCCGGAACCTTACAGTACACCATTTCATTTCAGTCCGTCAGCAAAATTACATAGACCAACTAAAGCAGAATCTCGGCTCCAATGAGGTCCTCCTGCTTTTAGACTTTGCAGAAAATTTTTCCTTTTTGGTCCAAGACGCAGTTCAGGGTTTTCACTGGGAAAATTCTCAGGCAACATTACATCCGTTTGTAGTATATTGGCGTAGGGGTGATAGCCTGCTCAGCAACAGTTTGTGTGTTATCAGCGACCACATGGACCATAACACTGCTGCAGTTTACGCTTTTTTGAAAGTCGTATTGCTTCACGTTAAGGCTATGATTTCCGGCCTTTGCGAAATCTATTATTTCAGCGACGGTGCAGGATCCCAGTACAAAAACAGAAAAAACTTTGTAAATTTGAGCTGCCATTTCAGTGACTTTGGGTTAGATGCTGAGTGGAATTTCTTTGCTTCGTGTCATGGAAAGAATGCGTGTGATGGGATTGGCGGTACTGTGAAAAGACTAGCAGCTCGCGCCAGCTTGCAAAGGCCATTTGACAACCAGATACTTACGGCACACGATCTTTATGAGTGGGCAGATAAGTCCCTACCCAACATTACAGTATTTTGGGTTTCGTCAAATAACGTTAATGAAAACTTTGAAAGTTGCCTCGAAGACCGCTTTGAGAAAGCTATTACTATTCCTGGAACTCAGTCATTTCACAGTTTTAGGCCCAAAGGCAAAAAATAATATCAGTGCTTGCGTTTTATCGGATTTGGGTACTATCTTGCCAAGAGAAGAATTTATTGTGTTGCGGTTAGATTTCGAGAACGTCCTTTTAACCGATCTGGACTTGGGAGACTACGTAGCCTGTGTGTATGGCTCAGATTGGTGGGTGGGGTGTGTTGTAAGCATTGATGAGGAGAGTGGCGAAGTTGAAGCTAAGTTTATGCACCCAAATGGACCATGCTCAAGTTTTCGTTGGCCTCGGCCTGACGACACGTGCATAGTACCAGCTGCTAACTTACTACAAAAGCTGCCTATTCCTGAGTCTCGGAGTCGCTCCGCAAGAAACTTTGTTTTAGAGCCGGATGTAGTAGCCGTTGTTACAGAAACATTCAAAACTTACAAGAAGAAAAGCAGAGAAAGCAACCATTAATTGTTTTATTTTCATTATTTAATTTTTTTTCTAACTTAATTGATCTAAGTAGTTTTGAAGAGGCGTCTATTTGTTTCAAGAAATATAAAATCAGCCATTTCCGGACAAGTTCACATGAAGGGTAGGCTAAAAAACTTTAGTATACTATGCTACATACTAAGAATACCAGGTGCCTGAATTGATGAATTACATTCAAACTATAAAAGTTTGAGATTGGTTACACGAGATACAGCATGAGTGGCCATATTAAAAGACATGTTCGCTAACCAAATAAAAATGCGATAATTGGCGATAGAAGAATCTGCATTTTTATGATAACAGGAAACTTGAAAAACGGTCGAACTTCAATCTTCTTTTAAAAATCAGGATCGAATTTTGCCATCGAGGTTTTTACGGTTTCAGGTAGGTCACGTTTGGTAGTTTAGGACCTAATAAGTAGTTTTCCTGGATCGCGTTGCCTACAGAGCTTTTTTTGGGGATGAAAAGTGACAATTTTCACAATTTGTCAAAATTCTATGAAAATATCTCCGAAACTAAAAGCGATAGGACAAAATGCAAAACTTTCCTTTGTACCTGGTGACAAGAGGACAAGAATAAAAAAAAATGGTATCCTAGCTCTTACCGTTAAGAATTTACAGATTTTTGAAGTTCTGCATTTTCGCACAAGGGTTCAAAAACTTCGGTTGGCCGTCAGTTCTTCCGTCGTTATCGGATTGCCTCAATTTTTTCTATTCAACCTCTCCTGGCTATGTAGATAATTGGATAAATAAGTGGAAAAAAATACCAACTTTTTGGATTTTTTTTTCAAAAAATCTCGTTTTTTGCGAATTTTGAAACTTTGGAAATTTTTTTCCGAAAAACTAGCTTTCAAAAAAAAAAAAAATCCTGTGTGTACTATCAATGAAGAGAACAGCTGAGAATTTTTTCAGCAAAATTGGAATTTCACGCGCAGTCACGATTGGATGATTTGGCGTGGATTGACCCATTATCATTAGAATTAAGAGCAGTAGTAATGATAGCAGTAGTAGTAATAGTAGTAGGCATTAATAGTATTCACATTGTGCCTTTTTGGTCTAGTTCAGCATCCCTTCCTGATAGTTTCAGCTAAATGCTTTAAGCCATTTCTGAGATATTGCTGATACACCCTTTTGATAACCTGCATGTACATAGTGTGTTTTGATTTAACCAAAAGTCTCCTCAATAGTGTCTGGAAGTTCCACATTAGTAGCATTAGCCTTAATAATAGTAGCACTAACAGCAGTAGTAATAGAACCATTAATAGTAGCCTTGTGTTTTCATTTCAATTTCAGTGTTTCAGTCCTCTTTAATATTCCCTGAAAGTTTCAATATAGTATCCTTAGCTTCAGTAGTACTACTAGCAGTAGTCGTCAAGGGTTGTAATAGTAGTCGCAGTAGTAACAGTTGTTGCAGTAGCTGTAGTAACAGTATTAGTAGTAGTAGTACCAGTTTTAGTAGTGGTAATTTGCATACGGTAACTTTTTGTAAGTTCAACATCTCCCTTAACATGCCCTGAATGTTTCAACTTAATACCTTAGACAATTCCTGGAATATCCCTGATGCACCCTTTTGACATCCTGCATGCACTGAGTGTGTTTTGATTTAGATCAGCAGTAGTAGTAGTAGAAGTATAAACATACTGCCTTTTGATTAGTTAGTCATCCCTCTCAACTTGCCCTGAAAATTTCAGCTTAATGCTGTAAGCTGTTTCTGAGAATTTGCTCATTCATACTTTTCGCAACTTGAGTAGAGAGGGGGGTCCAACTCCCATCCCTCACCCCTGCTGCCATCTACAATTTAGTTTAATGCCGACGGTGCTCCATAAATGGGCATAGAGTCCCTAGGGAGAACCCCTGTGCTGTCAGTCCGACGGGGCACCATATATGGGCATGGAATCCCCAGGGAGAACACGTTTCCGAGAAATTGATTGCGTAACTTAGCCTAACCTCATGAGCTCGTGACGGGGGCACCATATATGGGCATAACTGTCTAAGGGAAATGGATTTCTGAGAACTTGATTGCGTAATCGAGGGGGAAGTGGATTTCCGAGAAATTGATTGCGTAACCTAACCTAACCTCATGAGCTCGTGACGGGGCACCGTATATGGGCATAGACTCCCTAGGGGAAATGGTTTTCCGAGAAATTGATTGCGTAATCGAAGGGGAAGTGAATTTCTGAGAAATTGATTGCGTAATCGATTGGGAATTGTATTGATCCGATAACGGGAAACAAATCACGTGTCTCCTTCTAAGCCAATCAGAGGGCTGGTTACGTATTAGCGGCGGAGGATTGCAGAGAATATAAGGAAAACGATTTTTGCTATAATTTTTTTTATTAGTCTGTGAGTAGAATTCACTAAGTTCTTAGTTAGCAGTGTGATAACATGAGTGAACAAGTTGAGTTAGAAATATCCTTTTATTGCAACTGTTCTATTTGTAAAGGTCATTTTCATGATTTTGAACATTCTCATGAACCTACTCTATGTTCAGACAGCATAGAGGCAGAGATAGATGAGAAGAATCTAGAGGAAATGAGAAGAAAATTACATGTGATATGGAGAGAAATTTATACCGATTGCAAGGAAGCTCACATAAAACAAGGTTTGATATGACAGAAAAGGAAGATCAAATGAAGAGACTGGGAAAAGGGGGATGTCTCTTTAGCGTAAAAGACAGCAGTGAAAACCCAATGAAAAATGTGTATAAAGCAAGATATAACTCTGAATATTATGATGAATATGTTCTAAGAGAAGAGAAAAGGTGGCCATTTAAGAGACAACATAAGAGGTCATTCTACGAAAAGGATTTTAAACAACGAAAACAGTGGTGGAAGAGTTCTCATATATGATTTAACGATAAATCTAATTATTGATATGTATAATGAGTTTTATATTATAATCATACAATAAATTTGTTTGTGCTATTTTAATTTTCACATATTAGTTATACATATATATATATATATATATATATATATATATATATATATATATATATATATATATATATATATATATATATATATATATATATATATATATATATATATATATATATATATATATATATATATATATATATATATATATATATATATATATATATATATATATATATATATATATATATATATATTATATATATATATATATATATATATATATATATATATATATATATATATATATATATATATATATATATATATATATATATATATATATATATATATATATATATATATATATATATATATATATATATATATATATATATATATATATATATAGAGTAAGGATATCATCAGAGACTTCTGTGCATGAATAGTTCAGATTGAATAGATCAGCCTTTAGAATGGTATCAATCCTCAATCAAGTATTCTATCAAAGATAAAAATAAATCATTCTTCAAATATTTATTCTTTTGTTATATCAATATTTATTATAGTTTTCATGTACACTATCTCAGGTTCAATTATTTGAACCTCGTCTTCTTCTTCAATTACTACTATATCTAGGAGAGGAGGCATGTCAAATAAATCCTCTCGTATTCTTATGTTATTCATCGAAGAGGGCAAACCATCAACCAACCGCTCATCATCTTCTATACAGAGTCGGCCCGAAGGTCCCCTCCGTACCAAATCCTCTGACGTATATGTTAAACCATCTTCTGTATAATGGATCTCCATTATATCATCAGTAGTATCTACATTACTGTTAAGAAGAAGGAGTTCTTCTTCAGATTCAGATAAAATCCATGCATCCCACAGGTTCTCCCCCTCTTGAATATACTCGGGGATGTTATGTAAATGTAATAAACAGGATTACTTAATATTTTTCACTATATCCATAATTTTTATGTCTAAAATTCATCAACTAGCTAGATATCTAAATTTAAAATCTGGAAAAAAATTTTTTTCCACAAGAGGTCTTTTTTCAACTAAAAGTAAAGAGCTGCTAGACTAAATCAAAGATGAGCAGAAATAATAACGAATAATTATTCAAACTTAAATTTTATGTAAAATTATGTCTAATGATAAACTTGTTAGAGTGACAAAAACTTTTTTTTCACAAAGGACATTTTTAAACTAAAAGTAAAGATCTGCTAGACTAGTTAGAATACGAGCAGAAATATAAGCATATCATAGATAAAGCTTAAATTTCAGTTAGCAATCGACTAATGCCTAGAGCTCAAGAGTTAAAAAAAATTTCCATAAGAAGGAATTGGTCATATCTATGTCATGTGATGCTTGACTGATAAGCAGACTAACAGAAATAATAACGACTTTTAGTTAAAACTTAAATTTTCTGTAGGCTTATGTATAGAGATCCGCGTGTTAGAGTGAATAAAAACTTTTTTTCCATAAGAGTTCATTTTTCAACTAAAAGTAAAGAGCTGCTAGACTAAATCAAATGTGAGCAGAAATAATAACGAATAATTGTTCAAACTTAAATTTTCTGTAAACTTATGTCTAATGATAAACGTGTTAGAGTGACAAAAACTTTTTTTTCCACAAGAGGGCATTTTGAACTAAAAGTAAAGAGCTGCTAGACTAAATCAAAGACGAGCAGAAATAATAACGAATAATTGTTCAAACTTAAATTTTCTGTAAACTTATGTTTAATGATAAACTTGTTAGAGTGCCAAAAACTTTTTTTTCCACAAGAGGGCATTTTGAACTAAAAGTAAAGAGCTGCTAGACTAAATCAAAGACGAGCAGAAATAATAACGAATAATTGTTCAAACTTAAATTTTCTGTAAACTTATGTTTAATGATAAACTTGTTAGAGTGAAAAAAACTTTTTTCCACAAGAGGACATTTTTCAACGAAAAGTAAAGAGCTGCTAGACTAAATCAAAGATGAGCAGAAATAATAATGAATAATTGTTCAAACTTAAATTTTCTGTAAACTTATGTCAAATGATAAACTTGTTAGAGTGACAAAAACTTTTTTTCCACAAAGGACATTTTTCAACTAAAAGTAAACAGCTGCTAGACTAAATCAAAGACGAGCAGAAATAATAACGAATATTTGTTAAGAACTAAATTTTCTGTTAACTTATGTCTAATGATAAACTTGTTAGAGTTACAAAAACTTTTTTTCCACAAGAGGACATATTTCAACTAAAAGTAAAGAGCTGCTAGACTAAATCAAAGACGAGCAGAAATAATAACGAATAATTGTTCAAACTTAAATTTTCTGTAAACTTATGTCTAATGATAAACTTGTTAGAGTGACAAACACTTTTGTTTTCACAAAGGACATTATTCGACTAAAAGTAAAGAGCTGATAGACCAAATCAAAGACGAGCAGAAATAATAACGAATAATTGTTCAAACTTAAATTTTCTGTAAACTTATGTCTAATGATAAACTTGTTAGAGTGACAAAAACTTTTTTTCCACAAAGGACATTTTTCAACTAAAAGTAAAGAGCTGCTAGACTAAATAAAAAAAATCATGAATTTATGCACAGTTTTAACTAGATAGCGCTAAATTTGTTAACGATGGATCATTTTCTTAAGAAAAAGCTCAAAATTAGAAAAAAAATACTAAATGTTCCTTTATTAGGAAAGTAACACGATAAAAAATCAGTAGAGATGCCTCATGAGCTCCAGGGGGGACTCCATATATGGGCATAGAACCACGTGGTTTATGGACTTTGTCAGTGAGAATTTGAAAAACAGGAATTTTGTCACATTTATGGATGGTTTTATGGACTTTGTCAGTGAGAATGAAAAAACAGAAAGTTTGTCACATTTATGGATGGTTTTATGGATGGTTATGTGTGTTGATTATTTGATGGTTTTATGGACTTTGTCAGTGAGAATTTGAAAAAACAGGAATTTTGTCACATTTATGGACGGTTTTATGGACTTTGTCAGTGAGAATGAAAAAACAGAAAGTTTGTCACATTTATGGATGGTTTTATGGATGGTTATGTGTGTTGATTATTTGATGGTTTTATGGATTTTGTCAGTGAGAATGGAAAAACAGGAACTTTGACACTTCCTTCTTGTTGTTGTTCAAGCCAGATGCTATGATCCAATTTGGTGTTGTTTCCAAGCCAAATGTTGTTGTCGTTCGAAGCAAAGTTAATGACACTTCCTTCTTGTTGTTGTTCAAGCCAGATGTTATGATCCGGAAATAGAATCTGTTGTTCTTATTCGAGCCAGATGTTGTTTTCGTTCGAAGCAAAGTTAATGACATTTCTTTCCTGTTTGAGGCAGATGTTATGATCACTGAAATAGAATTTGTTGTTGTTATTTGAGCCAGATGTTGTTGTTATTGTTATTCGAGGCAGATGTTATGATCCGAAAATAGTATTTGTTTCCGTGCCAAATGTTACGAGTTCCCGGAAACAGTTAGATCCCCCTTCTCAGCCAATCAGTGACTCGGTTACATCTCCCTTCTCAGCCAATCAGAGGGCTCCTCCTTCAAAAGAGGTAACGTCACAGAGTTACTCCTCTCCCCTCTCCTACACTTTGAATTTATGGCACGAAGAGGATCAGTTTCGTTTTAGCCGTGAGAGAGTTGACATCAGGAACCAAAATGTTCTATATATGCCCACTGTTCCTGTACACTCTTGGCAGTTGGACTCAATACGAGAATTGTACAATTATTGATGACTATAATGAAAAGTGTAAATTATCTAATCCTTGCAAATTACATAGAGTCTATGCAGTACAAATTAAAGGATGTAATTCATGTCTTGAAGAGGCTTGTGACTCTCATCCTAATGGATATCTATGCTCCAATTGTCATTTTGATAAGTGTGACCAGTGGGAGAATACTTACCCCGCTATGATCGGAAAGAATCCTAAACGTGATTTTAGTTTATTTCTACGAGATTGGTATCGTCGTGGATTTAAATTATTCTGGGAAGAGGAATCTGGTCTACGATTCAACTGCTGGGGTAACAGGACAATCTGGTTTCTACGGCATCGCTGTGCCGACACTGCCTACTATGACTATAAACCAAGCGATTTTTATTTGGCAGTTACCGAATCTGATTCGCCACTTGAAAACACTGTATGTGATATTGCTTCAAATAGACAGATTGAAACTCTTGAATTTCATAATATGAATGCAAATAGTATCATTGACTATACAAAGAGATATGACAAGAGTGAAGTTACATTGTACTGTAGAAAATGTGACCCTGACTTTGCAGTCAATCAAGATCAATATACAGTGAATCCAAATGATTTACCAGCATTAGTGGTTCACGACAGTTACCTAGTAGAGGATGAAATCTAAAAGTGAAGATTTAAAGACATTGTTGTATATATACATTTTATTAATAAATAAATTCACAAACATTTTTTAAGTACTTTACTCTTAGGGCACTGAAATCAATATTAAATACAATTGTAAGTATATTTTCCACTAGAAAGTCGTTCACACGTGGATTGTCACCATAAATGTGGAGAAACTGCTTGTAAGTATAACCACGGCATTGGAACACAAAATATAGTAGCGCATGGAAGCCACAGCTCTTAGTCGTTAAATCCTGCACCCTCTTTCGATTTTGAATAATAGTTTCCCACTGCTCTCAATATAGTTGCTGATGTGTGGCGTGTAGAATGTATAGGGTAGACCAAGAGGATCAAAAAATTCGATATTCTTCACTGTTTGAAAGATGCACAGCCAATGACCCGTCAGCACAGTCGAGGGGCTGCTATTAACAATAATCAAGGTATTGTTCGCACTTTGAATTTTTCCAAGATAGTCTGAGGGTAGACAATAGGATTTGTACTGGGACATGTAGGGATCCATTTTAAATACACTGATTATTTGACTGGTGTTCATGGCGCCAAGTCTAGTAGAACGCTACCTTCAGGGGTGATTTCCCAATAGGTTTGATATTGATTTAGTGAGATCAGTGCAATACTCTCATCCAATGGGTCGGCAAATTTACACTCTAAGCGTACAGTCCCCGTACGTACTATACTCATATCCTGTGTGCCAGACAAATCCAATAGAATGATGGCATGTGTTTTAGCAAACATATCTTCGGTTATCCCATTTTCAAATAGTTGCGAGTCATGATCTAGGGTTTGCATGGTCAACTCATACAATGTTCTATAGGATTTATCAAAAGATAGATTGTAGAGTGGGATACCATTTACTTTGCACACAAGAGATGAAAGTCCAAACATCTCGAATTTATGTGGACATTCAGCCCATGATCCTATTGCACTGGCGCTCTTTACAAATGCCAAAGTCAATTTTGAGGGGATTTCACCATTGATTAATGATGAATCTGCGAAGATGCGTGAGCCTATGGTTATATAACGCTGTTTGGTGATCGCGTGAGGAATATGTAGTTTAATATTATTTCCATAGGCTTTTAGTTTTTCCATGGCCAATGCAACAGAACTCATGACCTGTTGTTTGCGTTCATGGAGTATTGCTGAGGACAGGGAGAGACTTACATCGGGATTTGCAGCAAGTTCCTTTCTCAATATAAAATCGGATGGTGCAAACGTCAATTTTATATCCACTATAACATTGGGCGGCAGCCATTGGGGTATATTAAATATTTCATGATATATTTTTCCAACTAGGTGTAATTCACTAGTTGTAGCATTTTTAAGCGCATCTGTATCATCAGTATTAGTAATAGAATCATATCCATTGGAGGCGCCTCTCAGTTCCTTGTATGAGTTGGGGGTCATGAGCATGAATTGAATAGAGCTTGCAGAGTTTGAAAGAGTGTGGCTTGTGCTAACTAATGTGCCAGTGATGTAGACACTAATTCGACAAAATAAATTATGTAGTATACAATTTTCAAAAGATATCCCATCGGCTCGAACTGGCATTGTATTATCAGATTTCCGGACTTTCATTTGCAAATCTATAAATGTGGACGATAAATCTACGAAGTAGTCTTCATTGGAATAAATTTGAAAGTGGATATTATCGGAGAGGGGTTGTAGCGGATAGAATTGTTCATAGTATCCATGCTTGACACTCACATCAACATTTTCAGCATTGAACAGATTCAATGAGGCGGTAATTGAAGGTTGAGAATCCTTATGCGGTAGGTAGGACATTTTAGGAGAAGAAATCAAGTTTCGATCTAACAATTTTCTTCCTGGGCCTTCTGGTTACACTACGTGTTGGTTTTCTTTTCTTTGACAAAAGGGATGTCTTTCGTTTCCGTCCTGAGTAGAGACTGATGAGTGATGCATTGTTTCTTAACCTTTTTAAACCTTTACCATTCTGTTTTAATTTCTCGCCAAGGGTTCGCGCACTGGACCTAAGATTTTCCGAAGCACTTTTTTTTAAATCCTTGCCAGAGCCCCAATCATATAGTGTAGACGCTGCAAAATCTGTCGCAGCCGGTACAAGATATTTTCTAGCCAGTGGTAGTGAAGAGCGAAACAGCTTAGCAAACCAGCTGCCAAGACCGTAGCCAGACATTGACGAGCGGCCCTTGTAATAGTCCATTCCATTGCCCTGTTGTCTTGGGCCAAGAGTATTAACATAGCAATCAATATCAGGACAAGTGAATACCACTTTTCTATTAGACATCTTGCTGTTGAACGATGCGTCGAAAATGACATGTAATCACAGCCAAACCCTTTGAAATTGCTATTGAATCACCCAACTCAGTTCTTAGTATTAACTGACAGAGTTCTAAATAGGAAGTGTTTACTGTAATATACTGAAGATGCTTTATATTGTAGTGATGAATATGTTCTTGATTGGTTTTTCGTTCAAGAACTCGTAGGAGGGGGACATTTGAATTACCAACCCGAGATGTTTCCAGAAATGAGGCGTAGAGATATATACAAGTGTCCGAGGAGAAGGCAGGTGGGTAGTCGGCAAAAATGAAATTAGTGTTTCCGGCACTTTTACCATTGATTATATTGAGCTTAAAGCCAAGAACATCCTTTAGGTTATCATTGAGAATAATCTTTTCATTGGCAATAGGTGAACTAATGTAGATCTTGCCCTCCTCCTTTGAATAGTTGAAATGAAAGGCTCCTTTTTTACGAGCGGAAATTCTTTTATTAATAGAACGACATAAATCATTCACACAGGTGAGTTCCTCGTAGGGTAATTCAATATATGGATAATCCATCCAATTGATTTTTTGAATTTGTTCTTGATCACCTGGTGGTGGTGGCCAATCATAGGGTCTGATTTTTATTTCATATTTACGATCCTTTCTCAGGATGTCATAAGTATTTTTGAGAATACAATCGACAAGAGCCACTTCATACTTTCCCTCAAATTTAATGGTGGGGGAGAGTTTTGTCCAAAAATCACTTGTTTTATTCAAGTCATTGTAGAGAGGATCAGAAACATTGGACATGAAAGTCACATAGAAATCATTGGGCATTGTTAATATCTTCCACACTGACCCAAGAATCAAAATCGGAGTTGTATCCTAGCCACCGAACAAGTAACTGTTTCTTGCCCCTGCGAGTACGAGTCTTTAATATCTTTTCAGTTTGATAAATTTCACTAGTGTTTCTAACTTTTTGCAGTTCATATTCATAAAAACAACCGAGAATCTCATCCTCTTTGTTGCCTCCCAGTCAATAAATTATTGGCATGGTGTCTAGGATTTTGGAGGCTTTCAATAGTTCTGCGCTCCATGAATAGTTCCCTTTTTCAAAAATATTGCTGGTTCTATTAATTTGAAAAGTATAGCCAACATTGAGTTTCTTTTTTTTTTTATTCTCATTGCCATTGGAGTATTGCTTTAGAAAAGCATCAAACGTATTCTCACTGTAGTGAACATCCCGAGGGCTAAAGTTGGACAGAGATCGATGTGGTCGATGGTTGTATATCTGCATGATTTTATCTAAATCGTGAATAAAAGCAGATGTATTTTTCAGTGTACAATATCTTGAAATTAATAGACGAATCGTTCTTATTAATCGTTCGGCCAATGCAGCCTTTATAGGACTGTGACTATGATAGAGTGTTGTATTATATTTCAAAAGAACCTTTTGCACATGAGGGTTAACAAATTCACTACCGCGATCCGTTTGAATTTTTCTATAGGAATCCTGTTCAAGAATACTTTCAATGGCCCGAGCAACTTCAACACCTCTCTTTGATCGCAGCGGAATGGCATAGGCATAGCGACTAAAGATACTGATTGCCACTAGAATATATTTGTAGGGTGTATTGTGACGTCGTTGAACTGTGTCTAAAGTTAAAAGATCCATTTGCATTATATGCAGAGGGAAAAAGGCTTTAGTTTGACGATATTGTTTACTGCGAAGTCTATGATTCCGATGTAGTGTGTAACTTGGTTCATTTTCTAGATACTCTTTTGCATTTTTCAATGTGGTGCCGGACACAGCTCTAGAAAGCGTTTTGGGAGAAAAACTTCCCGCTTCACCAACATTTTCATAGACACCTTTCAAAACTTCATCCATTTTGAACGTAAACACGTAGTGTAATGTCCACTCCCCTTTTGCACACTGGAGGGTGAATCAATTCGTCTTCGATTTTGACTAGCAGCCACAGGTGTTGTAAAATCATTGGTGCTAGTATCTTCTTCTTCTTCTTCTTTTTTAAATGGTGTTGTTGGATGTTCATTTAATTTCTTTAGAATTTGCTTATTGCCAATAAGACTTTTGGGAAAGTTTGATACACTTAGAAAGGTGTATAGATTATCGTCAAAGGATAAGAGTCCTTTAAGATTCGTCACCATATCACAAATTAAATCAACTAGATTATAACTTTTTCCTCAAATTATAATTCGTTTCCCCGTGCTGTCGACTTGAACTTGATCACCAGATTCCGACATGAGATAAGATAATACTCTTTTACTCTGTTCTCGATAGGACAGTGGCAGTAGGTTTCCAATTTTCAATACAATCGAATTCAATTCCTTCTCCTTTGATTGTGCAGAATCTTGAGATGTTTCTTGTTTAGAGGCGACGGTGGGTCTCTCACGATATGGTTTATGTTTGTCCACACGTCGCAATGCATCTTGAAGTAAAAGCAGTTTTTTATCATCGGCAATATTCTCATCATTAATGAATTTGTTTAGATTGTCTTCAAAATGTTCGACGGGCGAGAGGACAAGTTCAAATGGAGTCAATTTATAGGGTTTTGCCATTCTCTAGAGAAAACTGTTTACAAGTCCTGCAATTATTGGCAGTAAAAGTGTGAAAAAGCTACCGCCTGCTTGAAGGAGCCGTTTTATTTTAAATTTGTTTCCCTTATTTTTACAAGCCAAGGCACGTACAGTGGAACGATGTTGCTTTGTCTGTTGTCTAACACCTTCTGGCAGTTGAACATTGCCCTCGGTCAAATTTAAACAAAGTTCAGATATTAGATTAATGAAATCATTGTCGACACCATGTTTAAGTATAGCCTTCCTAAGCAAGAGTTTTGAAGTGCTTAAAACGGAAAATAAATGCCGTTGTTCGTGTAGTTTCTTCAGTGTCATGATAGCGACTAATAGCCTTTTATACTATTCACCGGAAGATATACTGTAATTTCATTGTCGAAAATGTCGGTGACTACACGTAGATCCTCGGGCGTGCTCTGATTGAGATCCAATAAAATGTAACCGTAGGGCTTGCTAGTCGTTTGTGTGGACGCTTACAACATAATTTTTTGTGTGCGGGGTTATATCTTTTTATTGAGATTTTTGCGCGAGCTATAATCACGCACGACTCGATAGATAATATAGATAGTACAATTCAAAGCAAGGGTTCGAATACATTTGCTCTGATGAAACAGATTGTGTAGAACTAGGGTTATGGAAATGTTTTCATGATGAGATTGGACAGTGAGCAATTGCAGCATTTCCTGTGAGAACTGTTCAAAGGATTCGGCCAAATCATCAATAATCAGCCACGAGTTCGGTGCAATACTATTGAAAACATCAAGTCCTCTTATGAATTGTATCTGTATGGTTGTGGCAATAGCCTTTATCTTATCATAGGAGTCTTGCCAAATACTATAGCAATAGTAGATTTTTTTTCGGGTTTTGCAAAAACATTTTATCACAATTTTGAATTATTCTAGCTAAAAGCGTTGTTTTACCCGACATTGAGGGTCCACACAGAGACGATCTGAAGGGTGTTTTAAATTGATACATGCTGCTGACAACAGTCGGACTATGACTAACTGTAAATCATATGTGTCCAATGAATAAGTAGTAATCTTCCCGTCTATTCAAGAACAACAAAAACAATATATCATGGCGACATATATTACGATAAACACTTGTTCAACATGTACAATGATAACACTTTTTGTACAACACTTATTGTCTTTAAACACTTTTTGTACAACACCTTTTTCCATCTACAGCACTTTCCTGTACAACACCTTTGTCCATCTACAGCACTTTTGTACAACACTTTTGTAGAACACTTTTCTATACAATAAAATACACTTGGAACTAGCACAGTTGAACAGTAGAGTGATTGGTGGCCCCCCCCCGGGAAGCGGCCTTGGGGCGGCTCCCCCCGCCCCCCGGAGCCGCGATGGAAAAATAGTAGTCGTCACTGCTATGGGTTAGTGGATGGGTTAGTGGTTAAGGTAGTGAGATTGGGTTAGTTAATTCATGAACGGGTTGGGCGGTTAGTTAATTTATGAAAGGTTGAGTGGTGGTTAGTCAGATTAGTTTATCCAGACCAAGTTGATTACGATAGTCAATGCATTCAACTCGATCTGAAATATGATAGTGGCCATGGGGCAGGACACTCACACCATTCTCGAGCACATAGACCGTGTGGGATATAAATGACAGTGCATTTTTTTCCACTCTCACAGTATAATTTCTATACTGTAGAGAGCGAATTCCAAGCACTCTTGCTCTTGACACTAAGCTACTGTCTACACAGTCTATGTACACGCTCAAGTTAAAATTACTCTTCACAAAGTGTGTAGGCACCCCCTTACATATTTTCTTGTCATCCCCACTATGTGTTTCCACGCAATAAACTTTGGGACCCGGGACCACCCCCCTAGATATCAAATCACTCCCCGTTTCAGATTTTAATTTTAATAGTTGGTTGGGGGCTTGACGTTTCACCAGCTCGGGATAGAGGGATGGATTCCAGTTGGTGAAATCCATCCGCGAGCTGATGTGCACCCCATTTTGCAAATCACCCAATAAATCTTCAGTTTTTACTTTTAGCAGTAGAGAGTCTGTATCCCCATAATATACTTGTACCTCCCCCTCCCGTGGCCATTGCACCTTGCACACATTGTAGAAGAATTCCAACATGAGCTTTTTTGAAATTTCGAGTACTGAACTACCTCCTGCAATATTCTTGTTCAGTACTACATTTCGCTTTTTCCTGTGTAGAAGAACCATGCCGGCCTCTATGCTCGTGAATGATGTAAAATTAGGGTCGGCAATAATTCGTGCACACTCTAGAGGGTCAGTCACGACGTCACAGCGAGATCTGTTACGTACGCTTTCACACATTTTGCCAAACGCTGAATTTAGAATGAGCTTGTACAATTCCTTCTCTACCTTTGAATTTGCCCTAGAACGTTTATCGACAAAAGTATCGATAAACATTTTCAAATAAGGTTTCTGATTGAACTGCAGGACTCTATGTATTTTGGTGATTTTGAAGCCATTGTTCACCATCCAGTGCAAAAGCACATGGTGAACAACAATATTCTCTTTAGGGTCCAAATCAACAATCAGTTTCTGTTTAGAGGGAGTCCAATGCATCCTCATATCCTCAACCAATGATCGAGTGTAGGGGCTCAGCAAGTCCATGGTCACTGGTCGATTGATACCGGGGAAAACAAAATCTTTTACAGAGTCGTGAAGGGCCAGCGGACTGTGACAATCAATTTCAAAGAACCATCCTTGTAGCCCGTTGTCCTCAACGGTGTTAATGTCGGGGAACTCACAAGGATTCTGAAGCCATTGATAGTTCCCACATGGTAAAGAGTAGTGTGACATTGCCGAGGGGTACAACGAATTCATGTCCAAGAACACTGCATTTGACCTTACACCGGTGCTTTGTCCGCTCAGATCGGTTGATAAGACCCAGTCCCCGTGAAAAACATACCCTCCTCGCATTGAACGCTCTACAAAAAGGTGTTGATCTATATCGGTGATTAGGCCTATTTCCTCGCTGCTAATTTTTAAAATTAAATCCATTGCTAAATGTGATGTAGAAAAATAATATCCTATATCTAGCCCAAACTCTGAATAGATCTGGTCTGTATTCTTACAGACTATATCCAACAGAGTTAGAACGTCACTGGCCAAGTACAGTCTACAATAATCCCACCCACTTTTACAACCCCCCTTAGCCCACACCTTCTTGGCAAACTCGTACTCCTCGACTGTGCATTCACTGTTGGTTAGTGAATTGTGAAAAGCTTCAATTGGAGGTAGTTTCTCCTCGCTTAAGCGAGCGCCAGAACAGTAATAATCATATGCATATACACCTTTGCTGGTTAATAAGTCATACATTTCACTGTCTGGAAAATGCTGTTTAAGCAAGGGAAAGCTATCAAAATTGTCGCTTTTCTGCACTTGAATTAGTTGACTAAGGGATTTGGGGAAAAAACTAAAAGAATCTAAAAACCTAATTTTATTCCAACACGTACGCTCATTATCCACTACCTGCCATTTCAGTTCGAGAACCAATAGCTTCTCGGCCGATTTGGGAATGATGTTGTAAATGAGGTAAATGTAAAATTGTAGGTAAATGAATTATTTACCCATGGACTATCTACTCCCCCTCCCTCCCTATGCATACGTGCCAGTGCCGGTAAAATAAATTTTAAGTCATAATTAGAATTATGGATAAAAACTGGGATGAAAAACTGTTGGCTAACGTTTAAATTACACGATTGATGTGATACCCCTCTAAAATTACTACCCCCCGATGATATTTCTTGCCACAAATGGTCATGGTCTCTGACTTTCCCCCTCCCCCCTCTTTTTCCCGTATGCTCCTCTACAAACTCTCCCGTGCAAACCCAACATCTTTTTTGTTTTTTAATTGCGAGACGATCCTCTGCAGACAGCACCACTGGATAATGCGTATTTCTCAAACGAGAAATAGCACCATTAGCCGTGCCAATCAGTTTATTCAGTGCCTTGACCATGCATTCGGGCCCCTCATCCAATGTTTCCACTATTTCTAACAACCGCATGGTATTAGAATTGTCTCTTTGCGCGTGGGCATAGGAGACTGCAATGGCCTGGTGTTCTTTGATATGGTTTGGATATTGTGGGTCATTCACCTCCACCAGCTTAGCCTCACAGTCTAAAGATATTTTGTTGCACTGGAGAAGGGTATTTTGAAAATTTTTAAAACGTAGAATGGCCCTATCCCCTGAAACCGTTTCCACTGTCTGATAACCATGCCGTCTACAGTGTCTCATATGATTTTGTAACTTTAGTTCAGTCCAAAATCGAGACAGGCATGTTGGACAGTAGAAACGTGTCCCCCTAGTCTTACCCTCCCCCAGAACTCTACTAATGTCAGTGATTGGGTTAAAATGACCAATTGTATTCGGTTCACTAGGTGGTGTATATAGTAACCATACCCAGTGTTTAACCAAATCAACTGACGGGCTCCTTACTGGGAAATCCACCCCCTTCTTTTTTGAGCGAACCCCATCTTTAAATTCTGTTTCGTATTGTACCACAGTAACGCCAATATTTAAATGAGCATTAGCCCTTTCAAACATGTCAATGGATTTTAGCGTTACTGGGTATTTTCCTTCTAAGCATGAAAAATCTACTACTGGGAAATGGGACCCTTCCTTCCCATGTACAGCCCAGTGATCTAAATTCTTCTTGGTGGCTTCATCTTGTTCAGATGGCTCGGAAAGCTGACATGAGGAAAGCATACTTGGAAACACTTTTGATCTGTTTCAAAACAGATCCGCTGGACACCTTTACAACCCTCTAGATCTGGATTATATTTTAAGATTGCACCCTTATCCCTATGCCCCCCTCTTAAAATAAAATCTTTCTTAAATTTACAAATATTTACACTTAAATTTTCAATAAATAAAACTACTGAGCCGCTCCCATTTTCATTATAGTTCTCGACATGCGCTATAATTTGTCCTACCCACTCACTAAAAACTCCCTCAAAATTTTATAAATTTGGATCAATTACAAGCATCTCGGAATGTATAAAATGATAGTAAGCCTCGCTTTTCCCCTCATTCAAATAAAAAACCTTTAAAACAATTGAAACCTTAATTGAATCCCTACCCCCCCACCTTTGAATCTGGGTCGCCAGTAGTGCTCGAATTTTATCTACATAGGCATGCACTATTTCTACAGGATCAAAAACAAAATTTCCCCCCATTAGTGTATTAACAGGATCCCCGAATGTTGCAGTGAAAACAACTATATTATTTAAAATCGTGTTCGACAATTGAAATTCAGGGAATGATTTATCCCCTCCCCCTACTTGTTCAACAATATCCGGACTCTGTTCCACTTCAGTTGTTTGAAGTGGGTAATCAGTGGGAGGAGGGTTCCCTGCCAATTCCCGGGTAAAATCGTCTAAAATTTGCAAGGTATTTGGGCTCAAGTCCCTCTGTTCAACTGTGCCACTATCTACTTTAAAAAAATCATCTAAAAACTCATCAATATTGTCAGGTACTTCAATAGAGTTGTCCCATGTTAAATTGTCTGTGGGACTCCAAAGATGCATCTTCTTCCCCTTCTTCACTAGACGGCGAGTAGGGGACCAGGACAACCTATAAATGAAAAATAGCTTATTTCAGCTTAAATCATCGCTACTGATCTAAGATATGACATAGGATTTTTTTTTTTTTTTTTTTTTTTTTGTGGGGGGGCGGCATCCCCATGCAGCGCTTCCCTGACTCGTGGCGCTTCCCTGTGGCGCTTCTGGGGGCCTGCATCGCTTCCCGCGATGCTTCTCGACCCCGTGACGCTTCCCTGACCCGTGGCGCATCCCTGTGGCGCTTCTCGGGGCACGCATCGCTTCCCGCGATGCTTCTCGACCCCGTGGTGCCTCCCGGACCCATGGCGCTTCCCCCCGGCGCCTCCCTGACCCGGGGTGACTCCCTGTGGCGCGTCTCGGGGCAAACATTGCGTCCTGCAATGCTTCTTGAGCCCGTGGCACCTCCCAGACCCGTGGCGCTCCCCCCGGCGCTTCCCTGACATGTGGTGCCTCCCTGTGGCGCTTCGCGAGGCCCGCATTGCTTCCCGCGATACTTCTCGAGCCCGTGGCGCTTCCCTGACTCATGGCGCTTCCCCCGGCGCTTCCCAAACCATGCCCCACAGCGCGTCCCGCACACACTGACTCCGCGGCCAAATACATAAAGCCCCAAAAAAAATATTGTTAGATCATAAGTCATTTCTCTCTAATTCCATACAGGTTCAGTAAACACATGAGTTTAATTATTGTAAGCCACCGTGTAAGTGTTCCAGGATTGAACCGTTAACTTGGTTTCCCCTCACTAAAATCTTTGGCACGATTGAAATATTCAGTGTAAATTAGAACGTCAATATGTGACAAATAGAATAATCTCTCACTCGGTTCCTTCTCTTAAAACTAAGTGAGAAAAATAGGGTATTTTGAGTTTCAAATGGTTATACTTAATTGAAATGAAACATGAAAAAGTGGCTAGGTATTTCTATCTATGATATCTAACATTTTCTAAAATTTTGTTTTCTATGTAAAAAATATTTGGATATATATCTGAGGGAGGGCCGATCCAATAAGGTTTGGGAGGGGGGTGAATATCTAAAATAGATATAATTTTAATCAGTTTTGAAAAATCGGTTTTGTTTAGATATTTATTGGTCCTGAATGATTGAAAAAAGTGAAAAGACAAAAGTGAGAGTAAGGCTCTCTAACAGCTAAAAAATAGCTTACTTGATTGAAAAAAATACTCACGTCTTCAAATTGATCAATCACTTGACAGAAAGCTGGAGGCTTGACCATTACATGATAGGGGGCCATTGGTTGGTCTATGACTTGCTTGAAGGAGCCAACCCTTCTATCTTGCATGGAAGGCTCAGGACTTGACGGAGAGTGCACTGACGCTTGATGGGGAGCTGATAGCTCAGATATTGCGTGAGAAGGAGCCAACGTTTGGCCTACGGCTTGTCTTGAAGGCCCAGGTAACGTATGTTGGAGGGTGGAGGGGCCGACGTTAATTTCTTGTGCAGGAGTTGTGACTTGTGCAGCCAGGACAGGGGATTGCATGGATGGCTGCACTTGGGTAGGCAGTGTGGAGCTGGGGGGCTTCGGCCAGCGACCATATTGGACAACTGTCGCCTTTGCAGAGGGCGCATTATTGGCCCTCGCTGTTTTGGATGGTGGGGGCACGCATTCTTCGCTATTTGCGTCAGCCATAGGGTCCGCAAATTCTTCATAATTTACCTTAAAGAAGAGAAGAAAAATCAAAATAATTTCCCCCTTTTTACAGAAAGAAAGTTATTAAACATAATTTTGTTTAGTTTATCACTAAGAAAGCAAAAATTTCGCGAGAAATATATTAGACTTAGAAATCAAGCGTTTTTATTAGACAATCAGTAGTCTATAGCCATAGGATAGAAATCATTGTTTCTATTTTTACAATTTAAATTTTCCGGTCTATAGGATTTAAATCAGATCGTTAACCCATCGACCTGTATGCATATATTTGCAAAAATAGTTTAAAAATGCTATTCAATTTACGCATAATATAAGCTTCATGCAACTCCTACAGACTTTTCTTTCTAGCCTTGCATGTCAAAGTTAAAAAGTATAATTTTCACGCACCCCTCCTGGGAATATAAAAGAAGTTATATTGAAAGCTTGAAAAAATTATATATTTACACATTAGTTTTCTTGTCAATGGGCGTATGTGTCTACACACAGAATCCCCCTTACTTTTACTTACAACGAAGCTGTTAGAAGCGATGTATTGCCCCCTCTCACATAATATTCTATTGTTAGATCTTAATTTGTTTCTCTTCTCCAAAATAGCGCATTGCGTCTGTGCCTAATTATTGCTTCAAAGTGTTTTAATTTTGACAGAGAAACCCATTGACTTGACTGTGTTTGTAAACCAGACAAAGGGGTGCCAAACTATTTATATGCTTGTGCGGAAATGTATTGTCAAAACCAGAGCACCATTTTCATTAGAAATTGACGGAAGTCAATGGTCGCTTTTAGCTGGAAATATAGAAGGAAGGAATTTATTGAAATGCTATTTCTTTTTGTGAGAATTTGGGGGTGGTGAGCTGGAAATATAGAGGGAATGGAATTTATTTACATCGAGTATAAAGATTGTATAGTTTGTTGTGGGGGGGGGGATTTAGTTGGAAATATAGAGGGGAGGAATTTATCGAAAAAAGTATTTCTTTTTGCGAGAATTTGGGGTTGTATAGTTTGTTGGGGGGGGGGGATTTAGTTGGAAATATATAAGGGAGGAATTTATCGAAAAAAGTATTTCTTTTTGCGAGAATTTGGGGTTGTATAGTTTGCTGTGGGGGGGGGATTTACCTGGGATATTGAAGGAAGGAATTTATTGAAATGCTATTTCTTTTTGTGAGAATTTGGAGTGGTGAGTTGGAAATATAAAGGGAAATGGAATTTATTTACATTGAGTATAAAGATTGTATGGTTTGTTGGGGGGGGGATTTAGCTGGAAATAGAGAGGGGAGGAATTTATGTTTTAGCTGAATATACTAGAGGGTGGCCAAGGAAAATTCTTTTGAAAATAAAAATGTACTTACATTGCTAATTGCGGCTGCCAAGGCCTCAAGCTCATCAAATTTATCCATTGTTATATCAATTGTGTCAAAATACTTTCTGATAATTGAATCGCATTGCATGCCCGTTATATATGAAATATCTAGGTCAAATTGCTATGTAAACAAAGCCCTCTGATTGGCTGAGAAGGGAGATGTAACCGAGTCGCTGATTGGCTGAGAAGAGGGATGTAACTGTTTCCGGGAACTCGTAACATTTGGCACGGAAACAAATTCTATTTCCGGATCATAACATCTGCCTCGAATAACAATAACAACAACATATGGCTCAAATAACAACAACAAATTGGATCATAACATCTGCCTCAAACAGGAAGGAAATGTCATTAACTTTGCTTCGAACGACAACAACATCTGGCTCGAATAACAATAACAAAATGGATCATAACATCCGCCTCAAACAGGAAGGAAGTATCATTAACTTTGCTTCGAACGACAACATCATTTGGCTCGAATAACAACAACAAATTGGATCATAACATCTGCCTCGAACAGGAAAGAAATATCATTATCCTTGCTTCGAACGACAACATCATCTGGCTCGAATAACAACAACAGATACTATTTCCGGATCATAACATCTGCCTCGAACAAGAAGGAAGTGTCAAAGTTCCTGTTTTTCCATTCTCACTGACAAAATCCATAAAACCATCAAATAATCAACACACATAACCATCCATAAAACCATCCATAAATGTGACAAACTTTCTGTTTTTTCATTCTCACTGACAAAATCCATAAAACCATCCATAAATGTGACAAAATTCCTGTTTTTTCATTATCACTGACAAAGTCCATAAAACCATCAAATAATCAATAAACATAACCATCCATAAAATCATCCATAAATGTGACAAACTTTCTGTTTTTTCATTCTCACTGACAAAATCCATAAAACCATCCATAAATGTGACAAAATTCCTGTTTTTCAAATTCTCACTGACAAAGTCCATAAACCACGTGGTTCTATGCCCATATATGGAGTCCCCCCTGGAGCTCATGAGGCATCTCTACTAAAATCAAGAGTTTGTGCACAGTTTTAACTAGCTAAGGTTAAATTTGTTAAAGAAGGGCCATTTTCTTAAGAAAAAACTCAAAATTAGGAAAGAATACCATCTGTTCCTTTATTACCTAAGTAACATGACAAAATATACAGTTATTATTATAAGAATTTAGGATACAAGGAAAATTATGATTATTATGTTCCACATTCAAATTAATATTAACTACATTTTGCAATATATACCACTTATCAATTTTAAAAACAGAAACACGACAAACAATAGCTAGTTTTTTTTCATATTCATATAGATCATCATAATTTTTTTAAAGATTGGCCACTTTCTTAAGAATAAACTCAAAATTAGGAAAGAATACCAAATGTTCCTTTATTACCTAAGTAACACGACAAAGCAATTTTCATATAAATTAAATCTTTTTATAGAATAGCCTACATCTTGCAAAATATAATCACGAAAAAAATTGTCATGCTACAGTTGCGATGTGTGTATAATATACAAGTACCGGAATTGTTCATGGAGAGAGAACCGGATTACACGGTATTATTTAAAAACGATAAGAAATTAAATTAAAAACAAATTTCAACTGAAAGTAAGAAGCAACATCAAAGCTTATAAAGGAACAGAAATTATTACGTATATGAAAAGGGTTGCCCCCTCCTCAAGACCTTGCTCTTTACACAACTTTTTTTAGAATTTAAAAACAAAGCTTATTATTATTCAAAATATTGAATAAAACTTTTTATTTGATTATCTGAACCTTAGTTTAATGTTTTACTTTGAACAAACTACTTTGTTAATGCGTTACTTTTTATAAACACCGAGTCTAAATTAAATATTTAGGTGTTTGAAAACCAAGTTCAAAACTGACGATATTGTTAAAAAAAATTTAGGTCCAACGCTTCGACATTGCTCAATAGAATTAAATACTGGGAGTTTATATCTTAGTTTTTGTAAGTAGGCTATTGTTTTGTGTATATTTTTGTAATTACTTACTTTTTTCATTAATTCTGAAAAAACGGTACCCACAAATGGGTTTATAGATCCTTAACTTACAGGTCTGGATATCACGTAATGGCTAAGGACAGTAAAAATGTTTATTTCTAGCAGCAAATATAGTTTATTCTAAACAAATGGTACACAAAAATGGGTTTTATAGATACATAATTTACAGGTCTGGCTATCTCATAATGGCTAAGGTTAGCTAAAAGTGTTTATTTTTATCAAAAAATATAGTTCATTCTAAATAAATGGTAGGCAACAAATGGATTTATAGACACTTAATTTACAGGACAGGGTATTTCTAGCAAAAAATATAGTTAATTCTAATTAATGGTACGCAAAATAGGTTTACAGATACCTAATTTACAGATCTGGCTATCTCGTAATGTCTAAGGACTGCTAAAAATATTTATTTCTAGCAAAAAATATAGTTTATTCTAAACAAATGGTACCCACAAATGGGTGCGGGCTCGGGGGGGGGGGGGGTCCCTGCCTCTCTGATCGGCTTAGACTTACGGGGTAATTAGAGAGAGAGGGAGAGAGACAAGGGGACCTCAATTAAGATAGAGCGATGGAGAGGGGGGAATGTTATGCTGATTAGTGACGCTCAAAAGCAGTCCCATTTTTTTTTAATAGTCCAAAAATTAGGACCAGTGGGATGTATCAACTCATAGAATCCTTAAACGGACGAAAAATTGTTTTTCTCCTATCGCATTAAAATTTTTAGGGTTTGTACACTGGACCAAGGGGACCTTAACGAGAACAATAAATTTTAGAAGAAAAATGCGGCTATATCGATTTTTTGTGCGAAAAATTAAAGTGGTTGTAATTTATGCACAGTTTTAACTAGCTAAGGCTAAATTAGTTGAAGATGGGCCATTTTCTTAAAAAAAACTCAAATTTACAGAAAACCAAGTCAGTTTCAATTCCAAGAAAATTAACAACTGTCTATCATCACTATACAAAAATTCCACCATGTCTTAAAAAGTTATTTAACCTCACATCAACCATTGGAGAATCATCGACTATATTTGAACTATTCATCATTATATTTCTGTCTATATTTCAATTTGCACTGGTTTTAAAACCTTCAAAACCACAAAATAAACTCTAATAACGGTTAATTATTACGAAAATCATACGGGGTGAAGAATCCAGAAGACTCATTGTCTACCATTTATCATATATCCCCCTTGGGAAAGGTTTCGAGCAGAAACACACATTTTTCATCAACATATATATTTCTAATTCTTCACCGTAACGGCACTTTTTCCAAAATTGTCTGGAAAAAGTGACGGGGAAATGTTTCTTCATCCCCCCTGGGGAAAGGTTTTATAAGTTAGGAAATTTATACATAAAGCCAGTAAAAGTTAGGTTAGGATAATTAAATGATATTGAGAAAAAATTACCTTTCGATAATTAAATTAACAAATGCTATATAGAACTATAGAACAAATTCATATAAGACTTCATCCATTTGCATAAGACTTACAAAGTCACCCCTCAATGGAACAGTTATATCAATCCGAGAGTTTTATTCTTAAAATGAATACATTGGTCTATCATTAAAGACATTTTCAATCTCATGTCTGCAAAAATGTGGAATTTCGTAATTTACTAAATGAAAGATCATGGATGCATGTTTACTTGTTGTTTTTTTCCAAGGGTGATCCTATTGATCCAGTGAATACAGATCGTCGAGAGAGGGTTTATTCTAATGGAAAAAGATTCTAGTGCCCCTTTTAAGTGACGAAAATAATTGGAGGACAACTAGACCCCCTCCCACGTCACCTTTTTCCAAATTCGTCTAATCAAATTTTGAGATGGATTTTTTCTTCAGCATAGTTGAAGGGCTCAATAACTATGTCTTTAGAGATAAAATGCTCCCCTTCAGCCCCTGGGGAAAGGTTTTTAAGTTATGAAATTTATACATAAAGCCGGTAAAAGTTGGGAATGAAAAAGATTTGTACTCCAGCTCGAAACACGACCGTCCAGAGAGGGTTCATTCTAATGGAAAAAGATTCTAGTGCCCCTTTTAAGTGACAAAAATAATTGGAGGACAACTAGGCACCCCCCCCCCCACATCACCTTTTTCCAAAATCGTCTAATGGGAGCAGCGGAGCCGAAGGCCGGCCGCGGAAGCGACCCCCCACCCCCCGGGGCCACAGGCTGAAGGCCCACCGTGGCGGGACCCCCCATTCCCTGGGGTCGCAGGCCAAAGGCCGGCCACGGGCAGGATCCCCCACCCCCCTGGGCCACAGGTCGAAGGCCGGTCACGGGCGGGACCCCCCACCCTCCGGGGGCACAGGGCCGAAAGCTGGCCACGGGCGGGACCCCCACCCCCCAGGTTAGGTTAGGTTACCTAACATTTCTAGGGTTAGCTTAGGTTAGGTTACCTAACATTTCTAGGTTAACTTACACTAGGTTAAGTGGCGCGCCACTTAACCTAGTGTAAGTTAACCTCGGGCCGATGGAATATCCTATGAAAATTGTATATTACATAATCTACTTCGTCAAATTAGTGTCTACATCAATGGCACGCTGGTGAGCAATAGCAACAATCTATCAAATTATACGAGCTATATGCAATTCCTGCTGATGACATTCAAGTAATACAAGGAATTGAGAGGCACTTCCAATGGATATGACTATATTACTAATACTGATAGTACAGATGTGCTTAAAAATGCTACAACTAGTGAATTACATCTAGTTTGAAAAATATATCATGAAATATTTAATATACCCCAATGGCTGCCACCCAATATTAAAGTGGATATAAAATTGACGCTTGCATCATCCAATTTCATACTGAGAAAAGAACTTGCTGCCAATCCTGATGTGACTCTCTCCCTTACCTCGGCAATACTTCATGTACGCAAACAACAGGTCATGAGATCTGTTGCTTTGGCAGTGGAAAAACTGAGAGTCAGTGGGAATAATATTAAACTACTTGTTCCTCATACAATCACCAATCAACGTCATATTTCCATGGGGTCACGCACCTTCACCGATTCATCCTTTATCAATGGCGAAATTCCGTCAAAACTGGCTTTGGCATTTGTTAAAAGCGCCAGTGCAATAGGTTCATGGACTGGATGTCCGCATAAATTCGAGATGTTTGGACTTTCATCTCTTGTGTGCAAAGTAAACGGCATCCCACTCTACAATCTATCTTTTGATAAATCCTATAGAACATTGTATGAGTTAACCATGCAAACCCTAGATCATGATTCGTAACTATTTGAAATGGTATAACCGAAGATATGTTTTCTAAAACACATGGTATCATTGTACTAGATTTGTCTGGAACACAGGATATGAGTATAGGACGTACGGGGAGTGTGCGTTTAGAGTGTACATTTGCCGACCCATTGGCTGAGAGTATTGCACTAATCTCACTAAATCAATATGAAACCTATTGGGAAATCACTCCTGAAGGCAGTGTTCTACTAGACTTGGCGCCCTGAACACCAGTCAAATAATCAATGTATTTAATATGGATCCCTACATGTCCCAGTACAAATCCTATTAACTGCCCTCGGACTTTCTTGGAAAAATTCAAAGTGTCAACAATACCTTGATTATTGTTAATAGCAGTCCGTTGACTCTCTGACGGGTCATTGGCTGTGCATTTTTCAAACAATGAAGACGACGATTGAATTTTTTGATCCTTTTGGGCTACCCTATACATTCTACACACCCCACATCAGCAACTATATTGAGAGCAGCTGGAAAACTATTATTCAAAATCGGTGAAGGGTGCAGGATCTAACGACTAAAAGCTGTGGCTTCCATGCACTACTATATTTTGTGTTCCGATGTCACGGCTATACTTACGAGCAGTTTCTCAACATTTATGTTGGCAATCCACGTCTGAACGACTTCCTAGTGGAATATTTCCTCTCAGACCTGTACAGTATTGATTTCAGTGGCCTAATAGTAAAGTGCTTAAAAAATGTTTGTAAATTTGTTTATTAATAAAATGCATATATATACAACAATGTCTTTAAATCTTGACTTTAGATTTCTTCTTCTTCGGTGTATAGGCAACTGTCGTTAACCACTAATGCCGGTAAATGATTTGAATTCACTTTATATTGATCTTGATCGACTGCAAAGTCGGGGTCCCATTTTCTACAGTATAATGTAACTTCACTCTTGTCATATCTCTTTGCATAGTCAATGATACTATTTGCATTCATATTATGAAATTCACGAGTTTCAATCTGACTATTTGAAGCAATATCACATACAGTGTTTTCAAATGGCGAATCACATTCGGTAACTGCCAAATAAAAATCACTTGGTTTATAGTCATAATAAGCAGTGTCGTCACAACAATGACGTAGAAACCAAATTGTCTTGTTACCCCAACAGTTGAATTGTAGACCTGGCTCCTCCTCCCAGAATAATTTAAATCCAATACCAATCGATACCAATCTCGTAGAAATAAACTAAAATCACGTTTGGGATTCTTTCCAATCATAGCGGGGTAAGTATTCTCCCATTGATCAGATTTATCATAGTGACAATTGGAGCACAGGTGTCCTCTAGGGTGAGAGTCACAAATCCCCTCAAGACATGAATTACATCCTTTAATTTTTACTACATAGCCTCTATGTAATTTACATGGATTACATAATTTACACTTTTCACTATAGTCATCAATAATTGTACAATTCTCACATTGAGTCCAACTGCCAAGAGTGTACATGCATAATGGACATGTATAGAACATTTTTTGGTTTCCAATATCACTTGACTCTCTCATAGCTAAAACGAAACTGATCGTCCCTGCAGACGGATAAATTCAAGGCGGAGAAATGAGAGAGGATTAACTCTGTGACGTCACCTCTTTCAAATGGTGGAGGGGAGCCATCTACATTGAATCCATTGGCAATGTTTTCAAAAGTGTATCGACGATATGATTCTGCTTTGTTCCAATTAATATATCAATAAATTGAGTATAAGCATTTGAGTCACATCGGCAAAGATTCATATAATAGTCCAGTGGGAGAGAAACACTCCTCAATACAATTTCAAGTTTCTAGCAAGAGAATTTCCTACGTTCAAGAGATAACTCGAGAAAATTATCACCGAAAATAAAATTTTTTTCTATAATCAATAGTTTTAACATCATTCTATGTTTTTCGAATGGATTCATATTTCATAACTATTATTCTGACTTCTGATTTTAGACTGACCCTGAATCGTTAGCCCTAGCATCCTAACCTAACCAGGAAAGACAGGGAACATTTTCGATTTCGAAACAATTTTATTGAATAATTACAACAACAACAATAATACTAAGCATGTACAATTAGCGAAAGAGTTTATTGTCTTCGATATGTTTCACTAATGCACTTAAAGCATATTTAAGTCTATTCACATGTGCTATATCAACTTTAGCAGCGAAACATAATTGATCCTCCATTTTAAATTTGCTCAAGGATATCACATATCTTGCATATACTTCATCCCATTCCAGACAAAGCGGTGATCCTCTTTTGATTTCCACCGTAATTTTTGGTGCTAATTTATTTCCACCATTATTTCCACTATCAACTTTTAATGGGGCAAAAAGTTCAATCGTCATTATCATCACCACAAATTTATATCCAAATGAGTAAAGTCATACTGTTCTTCTCACTCCTTTGAATTCAATTAACAGACTAATAAACAAAAAATACAGCAAAAATCCTTTCCTTATATTCTCTGCAATCCTCCACCGCTAATATGTAACCAGCCCTCTGATTGGCTTAAAGGAAACACGTGATTTGTTTCCCGTTATCGGATCAATAAAATTCCCAATCGATTACGCAATCAAGTTCTCGGAAATCCATTTCCCTTCGATTACGCAATCAATTTCTCAGAAATCCATTTCCTCTTCGATTACGCAATCAATTTCTCAAAAATCCATATCCCCTAGGGACTCTATGCCCATATATGGTGCTACCATGTGGTCATGTCACGAGCTCATGAGGTTAGGCTAGGTTACGCAATCAATTTCTCGGAAACGTGTTCTCCCTGGGGATTCCATGCCCATATATGGTGCCCCGTCGGACTGACAGCACAGGTGTTCTCTCTAGGGACTCTATGCCCATATATGGATCCCCGTCGGCATTAAACCAAATTGTAGATGGCAGCAGGGGTGAGGGATGGGAGTCGGACCCCCCTCTCTACTAACCTGAATGCACAAAGTATGTTTAGATTTAGTGCAATATCTCCCTTAATACCCCTGAAAATTTCGCCTTAATACCCTTAGTCTCAGTAGAAGTGATTATTGTAGCAGTAATTACTGTCATAACATGCACACAGTGTCTATTGGTCAGTTCAAAATTTGCCTCAACATACCCTGAAAGTTTCAACTAACACTCTCAGCCGTTCCTCAAATAATGCTGGCACACTCTTTTGACAATCTCCATGTACAGAGTTTGTTTTGATTTATTTGACCATTCCCCTGTTCATCACATAAAAGATTTACCCAAGTACCCTCAGTTTCAGCAGTTGCAACAGTTGCAGCAGCAGTAGTGACATTAACAGCAGTATGCACATACCACCTTTTGTTTCTTTAACATCTCGTCAAAACCTGCTACAATTAACACCCTAAACAAGTTTCAAATTAATACAGTAAATAGTTCATTGGACATTGCTGATTTGTCCTTTTGAAAACCTTTATGCACATAGTATTTAATTCAAAATCCTCTCAACTTTCCCTAAAATTTTTCCCTTAAAAATCTCAGCTTTAATGGGGTCATCATAAAAGCCGCACTTTTTCTCATAACGTTTTTTCAGACCATTCTGCCTCTGACAATTTTATGGACTGCAATCGAGATTAATGATGCGTAAATATTTTGTTTTGAAATCGCAATAAAGGGATCTTCATTGAACAAAGCTTTTGACGGAAAGAAGGATTTCTGGCATGATTTGAAAAACGATCAAAAATGAAGGTATTTTCAGATGAAAGTGTGCTAAAGATAAATTTTCAGGTGCAATCGTCCACAAAAGGTTTTCTGGGGGGGGGTCATTGGTGATGAAATTGGCAGGGAGAATTTTCACAGAGTGACAGGAACTTTCCATGGAGGAATTTTCTCAGATAGGTAATAATTTTCCCAGGAGCCGAATTTCACGGCATTATTTAAAAAGCGATCGGAAATTAAAAAAAAACTAATTTTTTTCGCTGAAAGTAAGGAGCAACATTAAAGCTTAAAAGTAACAAAATCAATACTGTTTACGAGGGATTTGGCACCTCGTCACTAGCTCTCAATGGTAAAGTTGAAATTTTGACCTAATTGTTTAAGAACGACTACTGACACACAAGGGCCATTAATTAGAATTTGAAGCTTTTCTAAAAGTATAAAAAGCTTTATTACTTTATTTATATACTTTAAAACTTGAATCCAGAGGAAGAGGTACTAGTAATTAGTCCCTATTTTTCTCGGGATTATTTTCGGTCTATAAATTTGATAATTGGTGCTAGGGGCCATAGCTTCCCTCTTTTTGCAGTAGTAGTGGTAGTAGTAGGCATATATTGCCTTTGGTCAGTTGAACATCTAACTAATCATACCCTGGAAGTTTCAACTTAATACTCTATGTCACAATTACCAACCCCCCCCCCAAAAAAAATCCCCGGAAAATAAACCCCATGGAAAAACACCAGTAGAAAGGACCCTAAAGGTCCGAACCCCACACCATATATGGGCATAGAGTCCCCAGGGAGATGGTTTTCTCACTGAGAATAAAAAAACAGAATTTTTCTCACTTGAAAAAACAGGAAATTTCTCACTTTTATGGATGTTTCTTGGACGGTTATGTGTGTTGGTCAATTTATTTGATGTTTTTCCTGGATGGCAACATCAATTTATGTCTGTTTTATGGTTTTTGTCAGTGAGAATGAAAAAACAGGAATTTTCTCACATTCATGGATGTCAACATCATTTTATGGATGGTTTATGGTTTTTGTCAGTGAGAATGAAAAAACAGGATTTTTCTCACTTTGATGGATGTTTTCTGGTTGTTCTCACTTTGATGGATGTTTCTTGGATATTCTCACTTTGATGGATGTTTCTTGGATGTTCTC
>NC_142814.1:21395910-21425406 GCF_049724085.1 Artemia sp. Qi Xiang Cuo | reverse complement strand
AATTATTCGTTATTATTTCATCATATCTTTGGTTTAGTCTGGTAGCTCTTTACTTTTACTCGAAAAGTGTCCTCTTGTGGGAAATGCAAAATACAATGAAATTACATGTCCCATGGTTCTAATTCAAATCCTTCCATTAGGGGTCAGGTTGTATTTTTTCTAACTTTTGTGTGTTTTTGCAACAGAGTGGCTCATATTTAAAACACTTACCCTTAGCTAGATGAAATTCTGTATGAATTTTTAATGTTTATCCTTTTTGCAGAGGTAATATGGGTATATTTTTTATTTCTTCTAACTTTTGTGTGTTTACGCAATAGAATGGCTAACATTTAAAACATTTAACCTTTAGCTAGTTGATAATGTGTATTAATTATTCATTTTTAGCCCTAGTGCTGAGGTAATAATGGATCATTTGGCATTTTTTCTAAAATTTGTGTGTTTTCTCATTAAAATGGTCAAAATTAAAAACATTCTCCCTTTAGATAGTTGAAATGTGGATAAATTCTTATTTTTTACCTGTAGTGCAGAGATAATGATTGATCATTTTGCATTTTATCTACTTTTTGTGTGTTTTCGTAATAGACTGGCTCATATTTAAAACATTTAACCTTTAGCTAGTAGAAATTATTTATGAATTCTTCATTTTTAGCCGTATTGCAGAGGTAATAAAGGAACATTTTGCATTTTTTCAAACTTTTGTGTGTTTTCGCAATAGAATGGCTCATATTTAAAACATTTACCCTTTAGCTTGTTGAAAATGTGTATGAATTCTTAATTTTTAACCGTAGTGCAGAGGTAATAAAGGAATATTTTGTATTTTTTCTAACTTTTTTGTGTTTTTGCAACAGAATAGCTCTTATTTAAAACACTTACCCTTAGCTAGTTGAAAATGTGTATGAATTCTTCATTTTTAGCCGTTTTGCAGAGGTAATAAAGTAATATTTTGTATTTTTTATTAATTTTGTGTGTTTTAGCAACAGAATGACTCATATATAAAACAC
The DNA here is from genome assembly GCF_049724085.1 of Artemia sp. Qi Xiang Cuo. Taxonomy (NCBI): domain Eukaryota; kingdom Metazoa; phylum Arthropoda; class Branchiopoda; order Anostraca; family Artemiidae; genus Artemia; species Artemia sp. Qi Xiang Cuo. Next base: position 21,424,405 of record NC_142814.1, on the reverse strand, counting down.
TTACCATTAGCTAGTTGAAATTGTGTATGAATTCTTCATTTTTAGACGTTTTTCAGAGGTAATAAAGAATTAGTTTGTATTTTTTCTAACTTTTGTGTGTTTTCGCAACAGAATGGCTCATATCTAAAACACTTACCCCTAGCTAGTTGAAAATGTGTATGAATTCTTCATTTTTAGTCGTTTTGCAGAGGTAATAAAGGAAAATTCTGAGGTAATATATGAATATTTTGGATTTTTTCTAACTTTTGTGTGTTTTCGCAACAGAATGGCTCATTTTTAAAACACTTACCCTTATCTAGTTGAATATGTCGATGACTTCTTCATTTTTACTCGTATTTCTTATTTACTAAATAATCATTTGTAATTTTTCTAAATTAAGTGTGTTTGTGCAACAGAATGGGTTATATTTAAGTAACATACCCGTAGATAGTTTGAAGTGTATCTGACTAATACATTTTTACCCGTAGTGAACTGGTCCGACAGTATTATTTTTTAATTTTTCTAAGTTTTGTGTTATTACGCAACAGAATGGCACTTAATTAAAAAATGAAAACTTTAGAGAGATGAAATTTTGTCTGAATTCAACATTTATACCCGTATTGCAGATGTAATAACGGATAAAATGGCATTTGTTAAAACTTGTGTGTCTTTACGCAATAGAGTGGATCATATTAAAAACATATACTCTTAGGTAGTTAAAAATTTGTATGAATTATTAGTTTTTTGCAATATTTCAGTTTTAATAAATTAACATATTTTATTGTTTATAACTTTTGTGTGTTTTCGCAATAGATGTGCATTTTTCAGTTTGTGTGTGTGTGTGGGTTTGTGTGTATGTGTTTGTGTGTGTGTATTTGTTAGTGATTGTGTGTATTTTTTTGTGCGTGTGTGTAAGTTTTGTGTGTGTCTGTGTGTAATTTTTTTTGTGCATTTAATTTTTTGTGTTCTTGTAATTTTTTGAGTTTGTGTGTAATTTTTTGTTTGTTCGTGTAAGTTTTTATGTGTCTAAGCGTTTGTGTGTGGGTGTAAGTTTTGTGTGTGTGTTTGTAAGTTTGTGTGTGTGTTGTGTGTGTGTTTGTTGTTTGTGTGTGTTTGTGCTGTGTGTGTGTGTGTGTGCTGTGTGTGTTTTTTGGGTGTGTTTGTCTTGTGTGTTGTGTGTGTCTTGTGTGTGTGTGTGTGTGTGTGTGTGTGTGTGTGTGTGTGTGTGTGTGTGTGTGTGTGTGTGTGTGTGTGTGTGTGTGTGTGTGTGTGTGTGTGTGTGTGTGTGTGTGTGTGTGTGTGTGTGTGTGTGTGTGTGTGTGTGTGTGTGTGTGTGTGTGTGTGTGTGTGTGTGTGTGTGTGTGTGTGTGTGTGTGTGTGTGTGTGTGTGTGTGTGTGTGTGTGTGTGTGTGTGTGTGTGTGTGTGTGTGTGTGTGTGTGTGTGTGTGTGTGTGTGTGTGTGTGTGTGTGTGTGTGTGTGTGTGTGTGTGTGTGTGCGTTGGTGGGGGGGTGTGTGTTTTTGTGTGCGATTGGGGTTGTGTTGGTTTGTGTGTTTTTGTGAGCGATATTGATTTTTTTATTGCGTGTGTGTTATTTTGTTGGTGAGGGATTGTTTTTGTGTTAGATTTTTGTTGTGTGTGTGTTTGTTTGTTTGTTTGTGTATTTGTTTTTGAGTATGTTTGTGTTTTTTTTTGTGTGTTTATGTGTGTGTAAGTTTTTGTGTGTGTGTAATTTGTGGCGTGTGTGTGTAAGTTTTCGTGTGTGTGTGTAAGTTTTTGTGTGTGTGTGTAAGTTTTTGTGTGTGCGTGTAAGTTTTCGTGTGTGCGTGTAAGTTTTTGCGAGTGTGTGTAAGTTTTTGTGTGAATGTAAGTTTTTGTGTGCATGTAAGTTTTCGTGTGCATGTGTAAGTTTTCGTGTGTGTGTGTAAGTTTTTGTGTGTGTGTGTAAGTTTTTGTGTGTGTTAATGATTTTTTTAGCGTGTGTTTTATTTATTTTGTGAGCGTATGTGTTCGTGATTGGTGGTGTAAGTTTTTGTGTGTGTGTGTGTGTATTAGATTGCGTGATGGTGTAAGTTTTTGTGTGTGTGTGTGTGTGTATTAGTGTGTTTGCTCATTTTTTTGTGTGTGTGTGTGTAATAGTGTTAGAGATTGTGAAAGTTTTTGTGTGTGTGTGTGTGTATTATATAGTGAGACTATTATTTTTTTTTTGTAAGTTTTGACGAGTTTTTTAATTTGTGATTTTGGTCTAGCATATTTGTGTGTGTGCTTGTGTTTGTTATGGTGCATGTGTAATTTTTTGTGGGCCTGTATGGGGACCGGGGGGACCTTTGGGGCCCAGGGAGGGCGTTTGGGGATCCGGGGGCCCTTTGAGGACCAGAGGAGGGTCTTTGAGGGTCTGAGGAGGGACAGTTGGGGGCCTGGGGGCATTTGGGGACCGGTGGAGGGCCTTTGGGACCCCGTTGGTCCTTTGGGAGCTCGTTGGACCTGTGGGTGGCCCGGGGAGGGCCTTTGGGGGTCTGGGTGGGCCTTTGGGGGCACGGGTGGCCCTTTGGGAGCTTGGGGGGCCTTTGAGGACCGGGGGAGGGCCTTTGAGGGTCTGCGGAGGGCGTTTGGGGGGCTGGGGCTCTTTGGGAGCTTGGGGGACCTTTGAGTACTGGGGGCTTCCTTCGGGGTTGGGGTGGGGGATCGGAACCCTTTGGGGTTGGGGTAGAGGACCTCACAACACTGTTCAAATGGAACTTGTGTATTATAACGAGCACAGAGTTTCACCCTCAAATTCTCTTCTAAAACCTTTCCTAAAATCTTCTTTCAAAATGTCTCTAACTGTTTCGCCGAAATAGTTCCATAGCCTGTCTAAAACAGTTTCACCCAAATAATCCCTAAACGTAATTTCAGCGTGTTTCTTTTGTTTTTGGCATCTCTGCGCTAATGCATATCAAATTAATAAGAAACCTGATTCCCGCACTAAAATAATTCATCGCTAAGATGTTTCTTGGAGAATTGTTTACATGGCCTTTGGTTATTAATATCCTTTGGAGTTCGACCAAAAGAGTTGTTTCCGAGGCAATGACATTAATGACTTGGATCTAGTCCTGGAGAATAGTTTCTAGGCGAAAATTTTTAAAGTCTGGCAGATGATGTCATTGGTTGATTGATCTGTCAAGAAAGGGGAAATAATTTGTTGTTTCTAAGGGGACTTATTGATTCACGATAGGTGAATTGAGATCGACAGCACAGGTGTTCCAAGGTCGATGCTGTTGTTGTTGTAAGTGCACGCTCTCAGCGAATGTCAAGGTCGATGTTGTTGTTGTTGTTTTTGGCACGCTCTCAGCGAATGTCAAGGCCGATGTTGTTGTTGTTGTTTTGGAAATTTAGGTCATTGACCCCATTAACCACGTGTTCTCCCTAATGAATCTATGCCCTTATTTGGTGTGGGGTTCGGAGTCTATGCACATATTTGGTGTGGGGTTCGGACTCAATAAGGCCCTACTAAGAGTTCATTGACCCCATTATCATCGTTTTCTCCCTAATGACTCTATGCCCATATTTGGTGTGGGGTTCGGACCTCCTGAGGTTAGGTTAGGTTACGCAATCAAGTTCTCGGAAATTCACTTCCCCCTCGAGTCCTAGATCAATAACATTGTTCCCGTTAGAATTCAATGCGCAGTTGCAACCTTCGTTCCGGAGTTATTACACATAGAAACATCAAATAAATCGACCTTGGAAAAACAGGTCATTGACCGATTACGCAATCATTCTCCCTAGGGATTCCATGCCCATATATGGAGCCCTGTCAGTATTCTATGCCCATATAAGGAGCCCTGTCCGCGCTGGTACCCCCCATTCTACTCACTTAAATATTCAAGTTCAATCTGTGGGAAAATACATATCCCGGTATGATAGGAAGGAACAAGCTGTTTATATACAAAAAAATTATGTCAATGAACTACTTTCCAAAATTCTTGTTTCCAAGTTCTGTCTATCTGACATTTAACTAGGACAAGCCTCAGGTGTTAGTCTGTAGTATAGACAAGCCTTAGTTCGAAATAAGGTCTGCAGTCTGTAATATAGGTAATTTTTAGAGCCCATATAAGGGTTTTCACCCTGTATCTGGAATGGTCATACTAATAAACTCAAGAATTAGCCTTTCAGGGAACCCTGGTAGAGGTTCCAAGCTCCTATCTGTGAAATTTTGTAATTTTTTCCTGAATATTTCACGGATGTGTGTTTATTTTTGTTTTTTCCCAGGAGTAATTGCATCCAGCCAAGGGTCCTAGAAGATCGGGAGTGGACGACTTCGATCGGAAAGTAGAAGTTCTAGTGTCAAATTTAAGTGACAACAAAGACAGGAAGGCAACTAGCCCCCCTCTTACACCCTTTATTCCCCAACGTTGTTCAACGAAAATTTTGAGATAGCCCTTTTATTCAACATAGTTGAAAGGTCCAATAACTATGCCTTTAGGGGTAAAACACCCCCCCCCCTTCACAGCCCATGGGAAAAGGGCTGTAAGTTATGAAATTCGCCCATTGTTTATGCATAGTATTTGTCATCAGGAACTCTACAGAATTTAGTTTTTTGGGGACGGGAGGGGGGGGGGTTCTGTTGGGAATTGGTTTCCACGGGGAGAATTTTCCGTTGGGAGGGAGCAAAGTTTCGTGAATGAACTTTCCAGAGGAAATTTCACACTGGGTTCTGGGAAAAATTTTCGACGGAAGGAAGGATTTTCGGCAGATTCGAAAAACAATTAGAAATGAAAGTCTTTTCAAATTGAAGTAGGTTAAGGAGAATTTTTTTGGCGGATTCGTCTGCAGGCAATTCTTACAGGGAGTTTTTTACCGAGAAAGGAATTGCCCAGAGGGAATTTTCCGGGAGGATTTTATGTAGGAGGGACCTTCTACGGATGAGCTTCTCATTAGGGGAGTTAGTTTTTTATGTAGAGGGGGCCAGAAATCCCTGAATTATTTGAAAAACGATAAAAAATAATACGATAAAAACATTTTTTTCAACTGAAAGTAAGGAGCAACATTGAAACTTAAAACGGACAGAATTTATTTCGTATAAGAGGGGATCCCCCTCCCCCTCAGTACCTCGTTCTTTACGCTAAAGTTTTTTAGTACTTTAAAGAAGTATCTGCCTCAAAAATACTTCTAGTTTGTCTTAGCCTTTAAGGAAATGGGATAAAAAGTAATCGAGTATTATATGTCAGTTTAATTTTGATAAATTGCCTTGTTTTGCCACTTACCAACAAATTTTAATTTTGCCACTTGCAGGCTCCGAATTCCTTGACTAAAACTGAAATTCTCTAGTAAATTCTTGTAATATATATTTTAGACTCAGAAAATGTCACTGAGGTTTTGTTTTTGAACAGATTAAGTGACCTCACTTTAAATTCGATTGGAAGTAAATGAGAGCCGTCTAAATTAATAACAGAGGGACCGATTATTTTTAGTGTTTAATTTCAGTTCTTTCCTTTTCGTAGAAGGCTTTTATGTCGTATAACTCATAGCATATATAACCTTGAAACAAAGTTTTTTTTTTATTGCTGCTGAGCAAGGCCATATCCGGGGGAGGGGGTTGAAGATCTGACCTCACTCCCCCCCAAAAAATCTTTTGTCCGACTTGTAAACGTAACAAACGTGTATATAAACAAATTGTTCGCGCGTTTTATAAAAATTTTGTTGTCAACTCCTGTCAACTCATGGTCAACTTTTATTATCCCTCCCTTCCACCACACAAAAACCTGGATGTGCCCTTTTACTGAGTATAATGAAAGAGTATTTATAGTTCAAAACAAAAGTTTCTCCTATAGATTTTTAAATGACTTTCATGATGCTGTTATGGATATCACAAAATATTCTAGAAAAATATTTCTCAAAAGCGGAATCATTTGTAAATGTTTTTGGTGAAGCTATAATAATTGTATTTTTTAATTTTTTTTTTCATCTACAATGCGTCAAAGCAACAGAAAGACTAATAAGAGTTTTTCAAAGGTATCTTAGAGAGGAACCTTTTGCTCCTTACGCATCTTTTTCCATTCGATTTGATGATAGTTACTATTTTGCAGGACAGCTCACGAGCCAAAATTTGGAAACTCTGCAAAGGAAAAAGCCGATCTTACGAACTCAAATCCAAATCTCAGATAACATCATTTGCTTTCTTGATTGAAGCACCTCATTTTGCAGTAGGTGGCACACCAGATGGCACACTTTTCATCTGGGACTTGAAAAGGACAAGTTCTATTTTTCCAGCAATTTTGGTAAATGTTCACCGCGATCCCGCCTCCCACACAGACTGCATCCAACTCCTGAAAATCTTAAGCGCGACAACAGTGACAATAACTTTTCTAAGCATGGATATAAGCGGGTATTTAGCTATTTGGAATGTTAAAAGAGAGAGATCATCAATAGATACCGAGTCTTCATTTTCAAAAAATATTGCATGTTGTGTTGCCAGAAATGAAACATTTCAGCATTTAGATGTTCAAATAAATACAACCTGTGCTGATTGCTATCAACAGACTTTGATTTTTGGCATGGCATCAGGGAAAGTTTTTAGAAAAGCTTTAAATTCAAAAGAAATGCCAAAACTAATCTTGAAAAGATCTTCAAAAGTGGAATCGTTGCTGCTCGTCGACGAAGAAAAAATAGTGGTAAGTAATGATTAAAAGCGCGTTGGCTCGAGAATAATTGAGCTTACAAGGCTATTGACTTCAGGGTAATCAAGATTAGTCTAAAATGCCATTTCAACCAAATAGCTTTGTCCGTATAATTCTCATTTAAACATTATTAAAGGCAATGTGTAGTTTAGAAAATCTTACATACAAATGAATAAAATTTGCAAGTTATTTGGTGTGAAAAAGCTCTAATATAACGCTAAATAAGCGTAAGTCTACAAAAGATTCTTAGTTCAAAAGCAGGCATATAGTTCAAAGGCCACCCATCTTGATTAAACACAGAGAGATACAGAGAAAGAGAGCCATCTTTTCTTTTTGGTATGGGAAGGCGAGGTTTTTCTTTATCAGAGAGGGCGTGGGTTCGAATCCTAGTGTACCCAATTATTTGGTTTGGGACGAGGGTCAGTGGTTTGACTCTGTAAGCTCAGCCAGAGTCGACCCAGCTCTAAATGGGTACCTGGAGAAATATAGGGAAGGTAAGCAGGAAGGGTGTGCGAAAGCACAAGATGGTTGGCCCCCATCACATCATTACACTTCCTGGCTCTATGGCCTTGAGATGGAGATCAACACCGCTTGTTCGGACCTTAAGGGTCTAGTGCCGCATCCTTTATAGGACATGAGCAATTTTTTAGCAAACAGGATAAATTCTTACTAAAATCTAAAGTGTTTTAGAATGTGTTGAAAATAAGCTTCTGTTTCAGAGATATAATGATTTGGGTAGTAACAACCAATCACTAAATGCCTTTTTTCACGAGCTGGAGTGCTAGATTACCTTTCCATTTTTCTCAGAAGTGTCTCTAGCTAGTGATTTTAGTGATTTTTGAGACTACATTCTAATTATGACACTCACTACTTTAATAAAACTTGAAATTTTAACTCTTTTCTTCCTAGTCAGGGATTCAGCTAACGAAACTCTGAGATCACAGGTTTCAACGAGCTAAAGACGATTTGAGGAATTTATCAGGGGTAGAATTGGTTGCTGAAAACGAATATAGGTGGGCGCAACGAAAATTTTGTGTGCCAAAGGAGATATCACTTAATTTGCATAATCGATGACGTCATCACCTATATTTCTGTTTTTCGACCTAGATGGGAGGTTTCCAACTTTCCGTTACAATCACACAAAAAATCCCAAAATCGAGGAAGGCATTTACAGTTCTTGGTGCAGTTTTTGCTACACTCACAAAAGAGTTGCGAATAACCCGATGGAATCGAGGAACCACTTGAAACAAAAGGAACAACATCTTATCCTGAAAATGGCCATCCATAACTCAAAGGGCTTGGCAATCAATGGTCTTTTAATCAATGAGGCATTCCAGATTGCAAGCTGATAGTAACAACGCTTACAATGTTCCACAAACGCCCCCTTCTGTAGGAGGCAACGCTTTCAGCTCCTTCTTACGAGGAGCTTCTTACGAGAAACTGATTTACGAGTGTACTCGTAAATCACTGAGGGAAAACTGATTATAATCCCTTCCATAAGTGCTGATTATCAGCTTTCTTGCAATATCCTGGAAGGAGAACATACTGGCTTCCGTGAAGGTTTCATATTTCAACTTCTGTATTTCACACCGAATCTCCATGTACAGACCGCTCTTCTTGGTGGACGCTAAGAATGTTCGTTTTCCTATGAGAAAAAGTGACTAGTTGTGTCACGCACCGAAATGCAGTGAATGAACACCAGGGAGTTCAACATTTACTTCTCTGTCCACTGGAACAAAAGATCAATGGGGACATAATAATTTGGAAGCTTCGCGAGGAGTTGAGGCACAACATTCAACCCAGGAAGAATGTTAAGAAGACGAGGGAATTGGTCCACTATTATCACAACTACATCTGTATCATTAGCACAAACATTCACCCTTTCAAAGCCATATCTGAAGCAAAGAGCAACGCACAGAGCCATCCTGGTGTCCGCTTCCTCATGTGTGCTACCCAGAAATCTCTCGAAACTGAGTGAATCAATATTATGACTTAAACATACAGCTCTTATCCTGTCTTCAAATTCTCCACACAGCCATAGGCACAAGGTATCGGCAGTACTTTAGCGCGCTTATATAGTCAAATTCATTTGCTTCCCATGTTTCATGAATTGCTTTCATCAAATTTGCTTTGCTCTTTGTATTTGCAACAATCTTTGTCCACTTTCCAATTTTGAGCTCGTCGAGATGGGGTACACTGTCAAGCAGTGGAAAAGTTACTGGTGAAATCCACTGCGGTCCTTCAGAGACAAACTGCTACCATTTCAATCAGTGTGACCAAACAGTCCGTCTTTCCTGTCACCCACGATATGAATTCACTTGCTGTTTCAGGTATCTCTGTCAACACGGCTTTAAGCAACCGCATGGCATAGATTTTGACGGTTTTATGTTCTGCTCGTGGCTTTTGGAAAAACAGTAGCATGAAGTCGATAACAAAGGCTTCATGCCCATACAAGCAACGTTCCTCTTCGAAGTTGGGATTTTTAGGCCATTCACGCAAACCAGTGGCCTCTCTCAGAAAGTCTAACCCGGTAGACTTAACACCACTTCTAAGCACCAACGTGGAATCCTGAGCTCAAAATTGAAGGAGCATATGAAACGAGTTCAAAGCTGAGAATACTTTTAAGCTGTTTCAGTCCATTGTTAGTGCTGGAATCTATCCCCACAGGATTCTCTTCACTGTCAAAAGCTCTGAAAAAACTGCGCTTTGTCCAACGGACTTCGATTTTGATCCTGATTTTTCTAGGTAACTGATTTTTTCTAGGTCACTTTCACTTTTGAAAAGGCTTTTTCATACCCTTTGACATACTTGGCTACAGCTTCAAGTTCTCGTTCCTCAGCTTTAAGTAATGAGCTCGCAACTGATGGATTGGCCTGCTTATTGGTTATCACATTCATAAGGATTTCTTCAGTTTTAGTAAAGGGGTTTGTGTGATAGTGCAATATGGACAGAGCCGTTTTGACAAGCAAAATCTACTTTTTGATAAATTTCGAGCTATGTTTGTGATGCGGAGAAGCAAATTCTGAAGTTTCATTCCCATTAATAAGGTCATATAAAGCAGATGAAACTGAGGCAACAAAAGGTAGGGTATTAATCCACTTTGCGACTGTTAGTTGGCTTGTTGCATCACCAACGAGACCAGAATTTCTTTTCGAATCAAGATTTATGGTCGATTCAACAGTATGACCCGGTAGCACAAGGTTAAACGAGCCTGGTCGCCTTTTCACATTAAATTCAATCTTCGATTATATACAACGTGATGACATTGACGCTCGCGCAATGAGATCGCATTGCTAGGTAGCGCTCCCGTAAATTTCCGCTTGGTACATACGAGATAGGGTGGGGGTGGGGAGAGAACTTGCAAAAATACTTATTATTGCACACAGTATAGCTTTTTCACGTAATGTCGATCAGTTGAAGAACTCGTAAATTCTTAATGCTTGCAAGTGCGCATTAAGGCAGGGTAAATGTGAAAAGTAGAGTGGAGAGATAATACTCCCCCTCTACTCTTGAAATCCTCTCATTAGCGGAATTGAATCTGAAATTTCACTCATGGAGAAATATTCTACCAGACAAAATGTTCAAAATAATTCCCTAGAATAAAAATATACGCAATCTTCGTTTTTTCCTAATTTTGCGGATACGCCCTTTTTGTCAGTGGCGCAAAGATTTTTAATTGCGCCACCAGATATTCATTTTCAGCGCTTTTTTCTACCCTTGATTCCATATTCAAACCTACTTTAGCTTGTTGAAGCCTGGTAACTATTTTCGAGCGATCTTTCTTTATCATGGATCCTTGACTATCATGTTATCATCAATTCTGGCAAAATTAGGACTGAGACCGATTATTAACGCTGATTTATCGATAGAAACTGATTAGGATAATGGAAGCATGGTTAATATTTTAATATCGTGCTTTATCAGTCGTTGTTTGCGACTAGCCTTTATAATTTTCACTGGCCGGTCCTTGCATTCCTTTGACTTTTCGCGACTGGCACGTTTATCGCTACAACACGGCTAGTTGTGAATCACCCCTTAAGTACCCTCGTCTCTTGCAATAGCAGTCGGACAGTGGGGGAGTATTTTTATCACTTTTGTTTGAATTTATAATTACGTCTACAACCACATCATTCAGTAAAAATGGTATTTTCTATTGATATTTACTCATTCAGATCCTCGACAAAACGTTGTTCCAGTAAAAGCTTAAAAAGCTATTTTATCAGTGCAATTGTAAGTAATATCGAAAAGCCCATTTCAAACAGTTCGTGGTAACGAACTGTAAGTAAGGAGCGACCCGGCTCAATGGTAACCGAAACTCTAAAAAACGGAATTTTGATACCAATAGATACATCAACAGAATCAGATTTTAATTCTGATTTCAAATATATAAGTTTCATCAAGTTTAATCTTACCCATCAAAAGTTAAGCGCCTGAGAAAATTTGGCTGCTGTTCGAGAAAAGGGGGGACGACCCCTAAGAGTTATAGAACCTTAATGAAAGTCACGGCATCATATTCAACGTATTAAAGAACCCTACTGTAGAGGTTTTAAGTTCCTATCTACAAAAATGTGGAATTTCCTATTTTTTGCCAAAATAAAGATCACGGATGCATTTTCATTTATTTGTTTTTTTTTTTTTTGTTTTTTTTTCCCATGGGTAATAGTTTTTACCCAGTGGTCCTAGAATATCGTAGGTGGGCTCATTGGAATGGAAATTAAAAGCTCTAGTGCTCTTTCTAAGTGACAAAAAAAATAGAGGGTAACTGGGCCCCCTCCCACGCTCATTTTTTTCCCAAAGTCACTCGATCAAAATTTTGGGATAGCCATTTTGTCCAACATGGTTGAAAATCTAAAAAATATGTCTTTTATGATGACTTATTCCCCCACAGTTCCCAGGGGAAGTTCTGCAAGTTATGAACTTTGCCCATTGCTTACATAGTGTAGTGGTTAGTGGGAAGTATACAGACATTTTCCTGCAGAATTTTTTTCGGGTAGGGGGGGGGACTGACAGCGGGGGTTACTCGGGAGAATCTTTCCGTGGAGGATGTTTCTTTGGGGTAAGAGACATTTCTATGAAGGGGGCACCGGATTTCCAAGCATTATTTAAAATACAATCAGAAATTAAATTAAATTTTTTTTTTTTTCAACTGAAAGTAAGAAGCAACATTAGAACTTAAAATGAACAGAAATTATTACGTATATCAGGGGGTTCTCCCCCAAGTCAATACCTCGCTCTTTACGCTATAGTTTTTTTTAGTACTTTCATAAGAGCTATTTATTCTAATTAACGGCCTTTGTGATTAAGGGGTCATTTTTAAAGAATTGGAACAAAATTTCAACTTTAGCTTAAAGAGCAAGGTATTGACTAGGGAGCAAACCCCCTAATATACGTATTAAAAATATATGAATATAGAAGTTCGTTACGTAAGTTAATTCGTAAGTTATGCATATTTATTACTAATAAAAATGTTTGTATATAAAATTCAAACAGTTTCGACAAAGCAATTTAACCAAATAAAAGTAAAATTGATATGCGAATTTCTGTTTAGTTATTCATGCACGGTGAGCCAAAATTAAAACCTGTATTAATTCAAAAATGTTCACAACTCAAATAAAAAAAACAAGTTTTTTTAACTGTAAGTAAGGAACGACGTTAAAACTTAAAACGAACAGAAATTATTCCGTATATGAAAGGGGCTGTCCCCTCCTCAACGCCTCGCTCTTTGCGCTAAAGTTTCACTTTCTAACAACTCAATTTTTTTTAAACAATAAAATTTTGTTTTAATTGCAAATTTTTTTAATTAACTTTAACGAAATTCACACCATCAGATTCAGCCTATCAACGAACATTATTAAAGAAGCTTCAAACTCCTATCTGCAAAAATGTGGAATTTTGCATTTTTAATTAACTTTAACGAAAATTACACCATCTCATTCAGCTTGTCAGATAACCCGATAAAAAAAGTTTCACGATCATATCTGCAAAAAGGTGGAAATTTTCATTTTTTGCTGGAAGAAAGATCACAATGTGCGTTTTTTTTCAGGGGTGATCGTTTCGACCCATTGGTCATAGAACACTTTGAGAGGGCTCATTGCAATGGAAATTAAAAGTTCTAGTTCCCTTTTTAAGTGACCAAAAAACTGGAGGGCAGCTACACCCCCTTCATTTTTTTTTAACAAAGTCACTTGATTGAAATTTTGAGATAGCCTTTTGGTTCAGCCTACTCTAAAAATGTAAAAACTATGTCTCTAAGGATGACTTAACCCCCCCCCCCCCCCACAGTCCCAAGTGAAAGGGCTGCAAGTTTCGAACTTTGCCCATTGTTTACATATAGTATAGGTTATTGCGAAGTATACAGATATTTCCCGGGGGGATTTTTTCTGGTAGGGGGGGGATGGGGGAGTTGTTTTACGTGGGAGGGTCTTTCCATAGAGGAATTTTTCATGGGGAAGGGAATTTTTCATGAAGGGGGTGCCGGATTTCCCAGCATTATTTAAAAAACGAGCAGAAATTAAATAAAAAAAAAAAATGTTTCTTCAACTGAAAGTAAGGAAGAACATGAAAAGCTTTACTATTTCCGTATATGAAGGGTTGCCTCGTCTTCAATACCTTGCTGTTTTTGTTATATTTCTACTGTTTGTCCCATTTTTTAAGAACGGCTACTGAAACACAAGGGCCGTATAATTAAAATAGGAAGCCTTATTAAAAGTCCTAACAGCTATAGCTTAGACCATTCGACATCAGATCGAGAGATCACTGGTTCAAACATCTCCACTGATATTAGTCAGACAAAAGTGAACATCTTTGACATTTTAACAGAAGCTAACAATTTTTTTAACATAAAATAACATTTTTTTTTAACACAAAATAACTTCTTTTTCTGTTGTTGGCTTTATAAAGAAGAGAATCGTATGTGCAAAGCTCAGCACCTTTTTTTTCTTTTTTGTGTGTCTTCCATTTTGTCGTATTTCTTCTACCCATAGTAAAAGTATTTGACCCAGTGGTCCTAGAATATCGTAAGAGGGCTCATTGGAACGAAAACTAAAAGTTCTAGTGCCCTTTTTAAGTGACCAAAAAAATGGATGGCAGCTAGGCCCCCTCCCACTCTCATTTTTTTTCTCAAAGTCACCAGATTAAAATTTTGAGATAGCCATTTTGTTTAGCATAGTCGAAAATCTAATAAATATGTCTTTTACTATGACTTAATCCCCCACAGTTCCCAGGGGAAGATCTGCAAGTTATGAACTTTGCCCATTGCTCACATATTGTATTGGTTATCGGGAAGTATACAGACATTTTCTGGAAGGATTTTTTTTTGATGGGGGGAGGCTGGAGGAGGGGGTTACTCGAGAGAATTTGTCCGTGGAAGGTGTTTCTTTGGAGCCAGAGACATTTCTATGAGGGGGGCGCCGGATTTCCAAGCATTATTTAAAAAACAATCAGAAATTAAATTTATAAAAACTAGTTTTTTTCAACTGAAAGTCAGAAGCAACATTAGAACTTAAAATGAACAGAAATTATTACGTATAAGAGGGGGTTCTCCCCCAAGTCAATACCTCGCTCTTTACGCTACAGTTTTTTTAGTGCTTTCAAAAGAGCTATCTATTCTAATTAAACGGCCTTTGTGATTCAGGGATGTGTGAATTAAAAATTTTTTTTAACTTTTAACGTAAAGAGCGTGATATTGACTAAGGGGAGAACCCCTTCATAAACGTAATAAAAAAAAAACAAAAAAAACAAGCGATACGGCTCAATAGTAAGCCAAACTTTTAAAAACGGAACTTTGATGTCAGTAAATGTATCAAAAGAATGGGCTTATAATGCTGATTCTAAATATATGAATTTTGTTAAGTTTAGTATTACTCATCAAAGGCTACGAGCTTGAGAAAATTTACCTGATTTTAAAAGAGGGGGGAAACATCCCCTAAAAGTGAAAAAAAATTAATGAAAATCACACCGTCAGATTCAGCGTATCAGAAAACCCTACAATATAGGTTTCAAGCTCATATCTACAAAAATCTGCAGCTTTGTATTTTTTGACAGAAGAAAAATATACGAATATAGAATTTTGTTACGTAAGTTAATTTGTAAATTACGTCAGAACCAAATTTAGAGACAGCCATTTAGCAAAAGAAAAGTAAAATTTTTATGCAAATTTTGTTTACTTATTCAATGACGGCGAGCCAAAATAAAAGCTGCATTAACTAAAAAACGATCAGAAATTAAATAAAAAAAACAAGGTTTTTAAACTGAAAGCAAGGAGCGACATTAAAACTTAAAACGAACAGAAATTATTCCGTATATGAAAGGGGCTGTCCCCTCCTCAACGCCTCGCTCTTTACGCTAAAGTTTTTCATTGTTTTAAAAAAATAAAGTTGTGAGACAGAGTCAAACTTTAGCGTAAAGAGCGAGGCATTGAGGAGGGGACAGCCCCTTTCATATACGGAATAATTTCTGTTCGTTTTAAGTTTTAATGTCGCCCCTTACTTTCAGTTTAAAAAACTTGTTTTTTTTATTTAATTTCTCTTAAAAGAGTAAACCTCTCTCAACTTCTACTGCAAAATTAAATTTCTTTTGCTTAGGATAAATCTACTCTGCGTCACGTCTATGTGGTGTAAATCTACCCTACAAATATCCCATGTCAGTCTGCCATAATTATAATACTTTATAAGCAGCCAATTAAACTAGATCCCATTTAAATGCTCGAAACGACTAAACACAAACTATGCGGACGAATTCTAAGTAAACTTTGCTGACGAACCTCTTGTTTAACGCCAAAAAAGCTAAATTTAAACAGATAGCGAGTTAAGTAAAAAACGATGATCTTGTGAGTATTGCATGCCCCAAGGTAGTAAACTAGATGATGAACTAGATGAGTAACGGTAGATAAGGAAGTTTGATGCCGAGGTTGAGTCTGACCCCTCCCCCTTAAAAAATTGATTTGCTGAAAATATGACTGCACGTATGAATTCATTTCTGTGCTAGGGAGGGCGTGCTAATTAATTAAATAAATAAAGCAGGCAAAAAGTCCAAAAATTACGATACATTTTCAGGATAGTCTTAAAAATGAGACTTTGGTGGGCAGGGGAGCTTGAGCCTCTAAGCACACGCACCTGATTGAAAAAAGAGACGTGCGGTTGACAACCATGTGCCAACTTTCAGAAAATAGAGACAAGAAGAGTAATATCCAATATTTTTCTGCTATGTTGAGCGACTAATCTTAAATTTTACAGGCTACTTTCCATGACGGAAAACTATACATTCTTGGAAAAATGGGGACTCTTCTCATCAGCCAACGTTTTGAAGAAATTCCGAGGAAAGTTATGATAGGTGGATCCAATACACTTTATGTACATTTTCCCGAAAGGTAAGTTCAAGCAAAAAAAAATAATTTTTTATCTTGTTGAGGAACAAGGACTATAAATGACTCGGAGAATTCCTGTTTATATTACTTGATCAGAAATTGAAAGTCAAACAAATCAAGCTTAAATACAGATTGAGGAAAATTTAGAGAAGAAGTTCACCTTCAAGGAAAACGAAACTAAATCCTCCAAATGAGGGATGGTAAGGAATTACCCCACTCTTGGGTGAATATGAAAGACCTCGTACAATACTTGGATGATTGCAAACTTAAAATTAATATTTTGTGGCTCCTGCAGCACCCCCCCCCCTCTTAAAAAAATATTTTAATTCCTCGTCACAAAAAAGTGGTGAAAAGACAGACACAAAGTCTTTGAGCAAGCCTTCAATCAGGCTAAGGACTATCGTAAAAAATAAGTTGCAAGAGCCACGAACGCATATGCGTATATGCAAAACTTATAAAAAAAAACAAGAAAAAATAACAATTAATAAGTAAACTAGCCAATGTTAAGGACCTTTTATCGTTATAATGTATGCTATTCTCTTCGTGTTTAATTTTTTAGGTTGAAAAGATTACGATTGGCAACATCTCTTCTCGTGGAAGAAGAAGACATCAATTTAAAGGCAAAAGAGGTTGTAATGGTTCAAACACCGTCTAATAATTGGTTAATCACAGCCTCTAGTAAAGAAATTTCAGTTCATGAATTACAACTTTAGTTAAAGAATATGAAATATCTGACAGATTCTGTGATACTGTGTTTCGTGTTGTATGCAAATGAAATCTCTTTTATATGAAATAATAAATTAGTAAAATAAAGTAAAAGTAACCCATGTCTTGGCCCGACTTTATGTTAAAGACAGACATTCAGAAACAGCTTAATATCATGGTTCTCATCTGTACACCTTGCACATGAGACTTTTAGCGATTTTTATCAGAATATTGTTCTCCGAATTTTGCAGGATGGTTCCTTCCGAAGAAATTTTTAAGATTTATTAGAAAAATACTGTCTAAAGGAATAACCCATAATGTTCATTTAGTTTAAGAAATGCTCGTACACGTTGAGTGAAACTCAACCTAAATTGTTTTGTGTTTTTTATATCTACGAAAATCTCATGTTTGATGGCCATCATTTATGTTCATGACCTATAAAAGAACTCTAAAACTAGATTAAATTTCCCTAGAAAACTTAAACTTTTCGAAACGAAGGCGTGTACACAAAAGATGGTAATATGAATGTCCATTAACTTAAAATGACTCTTATCCCCAGATATATCATGCGATGCATTCTTCAGACCACAGTAGACAGAATATACCCAGTAAGCTTATCGCAGATTATTTCTGGTCTTCGTGAACAAAAAGCTCCTCCCACTTATTTCTACAACGATGAGAATGGAGGTTTGTCTGTTTCCGTTTGTTTCAATGCACTTTTATGGAAACAGACTAACCTGCATTCTCATGGTTGCAGAAATAAGTGGGAGGAGCTTTTTGTTCACGAAGACCGGGTTTTTATAATGGGTGAGATAGAGAATGATCATACTGCTAATTATATAAACTGTGCTTCAGACACTTGGTTTATTTTATTTTCAAAGCAATCACACAGCACTTTCTACAAATATTACCTAACTTACAATTCTAATTTGGTTCTAACAATAAAATTCTAAGTTGGACTAAAAGTTTGTATTTCAAATTAAAGAATTTCCATTTCGGTGGAATCACAGGCAGCGCAATAGCGCTGCCCAAGTAAAGAACGATAAAGGCACAATATAATTGTTTTAGACCAGGACACTTTGTATAGAAAGAATTGTCGTAGAAACTTCAAAAAGGGCTCATTCAATTTCGAATTAAGAGGGTTAGTGCTCTTTTTAATAATAGAAAGTGATTAGCTGATAAATAGCCACCCCTCACAGATAATTAGCCCAAACATATCTAATGACAATTTTGGGATAGCCATTTTGTTCAGCGTAGTTGAAAAGTCCGGACATGTATGTCTTTGAGAATGATAACCCCCACATCCCTCAGTGCAAGGGTTTCAAGTTATGCCCAGGGGCATATAAGTTTTATATAGAAAGGTTGGTCGTTTAAACTTCGGAGGGAGCTAATTGGAATGGTAACCAGAACTTCTAGTCCTATTTTAACAATAAAAGCAATCGAAGGGCAGCTACACCCCTCCCCCAGCTCACGTCAAATTTTCCCGAAATACATCTAATAGAAGTTTTGAGATAGCCATTTCATTCAAAACAGTCCAAAGATCATATAAAAAGGCCTTTGGGGTTGAAACAAACCCCAAAGCCTGGGGGAAGGGGCTGTAAGTTATTCCCCGGGGCATTTAAGGTTGTTATGAAAGGGAGGGTTGTATAAACTTTAGAGGAGGCTCAGTCAACTGAAAATTGAAATTTCTAGTTTCCTTTTAAGAGTCAAAAGCGATGGATGACAACTACCCCCCCCTCCAGATAACCCTTCTTTTCACCAAACGCATGTGATTGAAATTGTGAGACAGCTATTCTGTTCAAAGCAGTCTAAAAACATAAAAATGCCCTCATTGTAATAAGGTTTATACTAAGGTCCAAAGCCCTGGGACAAGCGTTGTAAGCTATGCCCTGGGGGTATATAAGGCTCTTATGGAATGGGTGGTCGTTTAAACTTCAGATGGGGTTCATTTGATTTGAAATTGAAAGTTACAGTCCCCCTATTAAGGGTCAAAATGATTTGAGAGCAACCACTCCCTCTCCCCCTCCAAACCCATCATTTTCTCGAACACATTCAATTAAAATTTGGCGATAGCAGTTTTGTTCAGCGGAGTTGAAGGGTCCGGAAACTATATTTTTTGGGATGACATCCTCCCACAGCACTCAAGGCAAAGGTTGTAAGTTATACCCTGGGGATATATAAGGTTTTTTTCATAGAATGTATCGTCGGAGGGGGCTCATTGGATTGTCAATCAAAAATGCTAGTACTATTTTTAAGAGTCAATGTGATCAGACGGCAGCTCCCCCTTTCCCACACGTTGGGTTTTCCTGAAATCCATTCAATAGAAATTTTGAGACACCTATTTTATTCAAAATAGTCTAAAGCTCATACAACAAGGCTTTTGGGGTTGATACAAACCCCCATAGCCTTAGTCAGGCGTTATGCCCTGGGGGCATTTATACATTTTGTATGGAAGGGAGAGAGAGAGAGAGAGACAGAGAGACAGAGAGAGAGACAGAGAGAGAGACAGAGAGAGAGGCAAACAAATACACAGAGATGCATACACGTCTGACTCGGTGTGATTGTAGGTGTTTTTGCCTCTCTTTCTCAGTATGCCTATGTGTCTGATTGGTTGTTTGCATGTTTCCGTGTCTGAATCTGTTGTGATTGAAGGTGTTTTTGTCTCTCTCTCTCTCTCTCTCTCTCTCTCTCTCTCTCTCTCTCTCTCTCTCTCTCTCTCTCTCTCTCTCTCTCTCTCTCTCTCTCTCTCTGCTCTCTCTCGTCTCTCTCTGCTCGTCGGTCTCTCTGTCTCTCTCTCTCTCTCTGCTCTCTGTGTCTGACAGGTCTCTGCACTCTCACGTCTCTGACTCTCTGTGACTGTAGCTCTCTCTCTGGCTCTCTCTCTCACTATGCCTGTGTGTCTGAGCGGATGTTTGAATGTTTTCTTCTCTGAATCTATGTGACTGTAGGTGTTCCTCTCTCTCTCTCTCTCTCTCTGTGTCTGAGCGGTCGTCTGTCTGTCTCTCTGGCTAGCTCCTCTGCTCGTCGGTGCTCTCTCGTCTCTCTCTTTACTGCCTGTGTGTCTGAGTGGATGTTTGCATATTTTCCATTTCTGAATCGGTGTGATTGTAGGTGTTTTTGTCTCTCTTTCTCAGTATGCTCGTGTGTCTGAGTGGTTGTTTGCATGTTTCCGTGTCTGAATCTGTGTTATTGTAGGTGTTTTTGTCTCTCTCTCTATCTCTCTGTCTTTTTCTCTCTCTCTCTCTATCTCTCTTTCTTTTTCTCTCTCTCTCTCTGCTCTCTCTCACTATGCCTGTGTGTCTGAGTGGATGTTTGAATGTTTTCTTGTCTGAATCTGTGTGATTGTAGGTGTTTTTTTTCTCTCCTGATATTAATTAAATAAAAAAAAACAAGTTTTTTAAACTGAAAGTAAGGAGCGACATTAAAACATAAAACGAACAGAAATTATTTCGTATATGAAAGGGGCTGTCCCCTCCTCAACGCCTCGCTCTTTACGCTAAAGTTTTTTATTTTTTTAAAAAATAAAGTTGTGAGACAGAGTCAAACTTTAGCGTAAAGAGCGAGGCGTTGAGGAGGCGACAGCCCCTTTCATATACCAAATAATTTCTGTTCGTTTTAAGTTTTAATGTCGCTCCTTACTTTCAGTTTAAAAAACTTGTTTTTTTTTATTTAATTTCTGATCGTTTTTTAGTTAATGCAGCTTTTATTTGCATAAAAATTTTACTTTTCTTTTGCTAAATGGATGTCTTTACAAATTAACTTACGTAACTAACTTCTATATTCGTATATTTTTCTTCTGGCAAAAAATAGAAAGTTACAGATTTTTGCAGATATGAGCTTGAAACCTTTGTAATAGGGTTTTCTGATACGCTAAATCTGAAGGTGTGATTTTCATTAAACTTCTTTCACTTGTAGGGGATGTTTCCCCCCTCTTTAAAAAATCAGGTAAATTTTCTCAGGCTTGTAGCCTTTGATGAGTAATACTAAACTTAATAAAAATTTATATATTTAGGATCAGCATTATAAACACATTCTTTTGATACATTTATTGACATCAAAATTTCGTTTTTAAAAGTTTCGATTACTATTGAGCCGTATCGCTTGTTTTTTTATTGTTTTTTTTATTACGTATATGTTATTACTTATATGAGGGGGTTCTGCCCTTAGTCAATACCACCCTCTTTAAGTTAAAAGTAAAAAAAAAAAATTGATTAAGAAACCCCTGAATCACAACTGCCGTTTAATTAGAAGAGAGAGCTCTTTTGAAAGCACTAAAAAAAAACTGTAGCGTAAAGAGCGAGGTATTGACTTGGGGGAGAACCCCCTCACATACGTTATAATTTCTGTTCGTTTTAAGTTCTAATATTCCTTCTTACATTTCAGTTGAAAAAACTTGTTTTTTTTTATTTAATTTCTGATCGTTTTTTAAATAATGCTTGGGAATCCGGCGCCCCCTTCATAGAAATGTCCCTTAACCCAAAGAAACATCCTCCAAGGAAATATTCTCCAGAGTAACCCCCTTCTATTGCCCCCCCCCCCTCCAGAAAAAATTCTTCCTTAAGATGGTTGTATACTTCCCAATAACCAATAAATAATGCTGGCAAGTCCGGCGCCCCCTTCATGGCAATTTCCCTTCCCCCATGAAAACTTCCTTCATGGAAAGATCCTTCCATATAGCCCCCGCCCCTCTCCGTCCCCCACCGACCAGAAAAAATCTCCTCTGACAAAGTCTGTATACTTCCCAATAACCAATACTATATGTTAACATTGAGTAAAGTTCATAACTTTCAGCCCTCCCCCTGGGGACTTTGGGGGATCAAGTCATCCTAAAAGACATTTTTATCATATTTTCTACCATGCTGAACAAAATGGCTATCTCAAAATTTTGATCGGGTGACTTTGGGAAAAAAATGAGCGTGGGAGAGGGCCTAGTTGCCCTCCATTTTTTTTGGTCACTTCAAAAGGGCACTAGAACTTTTAGTTTCCGTTCCAATGAGTCCTCCCGCAATATTATAGGACCACTGGGTCGATACTAACACCCCTGGGTAAAAAAAAACAAAAAAAAAAAACAAAAAAACAAATAAACACGCATCCGTGATATTTCTTCTGGCAAAAAATGCAAAATTCCACATTTTTGTAGATAGGAATTTGAAACCCCTACCATAGGGCTATCTGATACCCTGAATCTGATGGTTTGATTTTCATTAAGGTTCTATGTCTTGTATGGAGTCTTTTCCACTTGTTTCAAAAATCAGTCAAATTTTTTCATGCGCTTAACTTTTCATAGGTAGCACTAAAGTTGATGAAAATTATATATTTGAAATCAGCATTGAAATCTGATTCTTTTGATATATCTATTGGTATCAATAACCCGTTTTCTAGAGTTTCGGTTACCATTGAGCCGGGTCGCTCCTTACTTACAGTTCGTTACCACGAACTGTTTGATTGGAAAAAATGAAGAGTACTTGTCATTAGGGTCCCTGCATCAATTATCATGCTTGACCTTTGTGTTCAAGTTTTTAGCTGGAGAGCTGCCATCTGCGTTTAAAAGATTATTTCGGCCTATTTCAGACCAGCATAATTTGCATACCCGATCATCATCAAACCTGCAAATACCCCTCACCCCGACCGTGCGATCAGATTTCGCTCCTAACGTAGCTTGTGCAAAGATATGGAACCTGATCCCAGAAGAGCTGAGAGGTAGGAGCTTCCTCGCATCATTTAAAAAAAGAGTAAAAAATTATTTAATAGCATTACAAATGAATAGTTAAAAAAAAATAAGAATTAAATGTAAGTAGTAAATTTAAATTACAAATGTATGATTTTTAAATATGACGGGGTGGTTTCCCCTGAGGGTAAGGAACGGGAAGGTAATAGTTTTAGTTATTTGGTAAATGAGGGGTATGGCTGTGTCTGAGATTCGGAGCGGTGACCATTCTGCGTATTATGTTAAATTGTAATGATTTTGGTTCTCGGCGTCCAGGAATGGACTGAGTATTTTGATTATGTGTGATTTATTATTTTTATTTGTTAATAAACCCATTGAACTTGAACATTAATAAACCCATTGAACTTGAACTCTCTCTATCTCGCTCTCTCTCTCTCTCTCTCCCTCTCTCTCTCTCTCTCTCTTTTTCTCTGTGATCTCTCTCTCTCTCTCTCTCTCTCTCTCTCCCTCTCTCTCTCTCTCTCTCTCTCTCTCTCTCTGCCTGTTTGTCTGAGTGGATGTTTGCATGTTTTCCGTTTCTGACTCGGTGTGATTGCAATTGTTTTTGTCTCTCTTTCTCAGTATGGTTGTGTGTCTGAGTGGTTGTTTGCATGTTTCTGTGTCTGAACCTGTATGATTGTAGGTGTTTTTGTCTCTCACTCTCTATCTATCTATCTCTCTCGCTCTCTCCCCCTCTCTCTCTCTTTCTGTCTCTCTAGCTCTATCTCTCTCTCTCTCTCTCTCTCTCTCTCTCTCTCTCTATCTCTCTCTTGTTGTACCTTTGTGTCCAAGTGGGTGTTTGCATGTTTTCTTGTCGGAAAACTGTGTGATTGTAGGTGTCTTTGTCTCTATTTCTCGCTATGCCTGTGTGTCTGAGCAGGTATTTGCGCGTTTTTCGTGTTTGACTTTGTGTGATTGTAGATGTTTTTTTGGCTCTTTTTCTCACTATGCTTGTATGTCTGACCGGGTGTTTGCATGTTTCCGTGTCTGACTCTCTGTGATTGTAGGTGTTTCTGTTCTCTTTCTCAGTATTCCTATGTGTCTGAGCGGTTGTTTGTATGTTTCTCTGGCTACCTCCGTGTGATTGTAGGTGTTTTCTTGTCTCTCTCTTTCACTAATCCTGTGTGTCTGAGTGGATGTTTGCATGTTTTCCATGTCTAAGTCTTTGGATTGTAAGCGTTTTTGTCTCTTTTTCTCAGTATGCCTATGTGTCTGAGCGGGTGTTTGCATGTTTCCTTTTCTGACTCTGTGTGATTGTAGGTGTTTTTGTATCTCTCTCTCTCTCTCTCTCTCTCTCTCTCTCTCTCTCTCTCTCTCTTTCTTTTTCTCTCTCTCTCTCTGCTCTCTCTCACTATGCCTGTGTGTCTGAGTGGATGTTTGAATGTTTTCTTGTCTGAATCTGTGTGATTGTAGGTGTTTTTATTCTCTCCTGATACTAATTGGAAAAAATGAAGAGTACTTGTCATTAGGGTCCCTGCATCAATTATCATGCTTGACCTTTGTGTTCAAGTTTTTAGCTGGAGAGCTGCCATCTGCGTTTAAAAGATTATTTCGGCCTATTTCGGACCAGCATAATTTGCATACCCGATCATCATCAAACCTGCAAATACCCCTCGCCCCGACCGTGCGATCAGATTTCGCTCCTAACGTAGCTTGTGCAAAGATATGGAACCTGATCCCAGAAGAGCTGAGAGGTAGGAGCTCCCTCGCATCATTTAAAAAAAAGAGTAAAAAATCATTTAATAGCATTACAAATGAATAGTTAATAAAAAAAAAAGAATTAAATGTAAGTAGTAAATTTAAATTACAAATGTATGATTTTTAAATATGACGGGGTGGTTTCCCCTGAGGGTAAGGAACGGGATGGTAATAGTTTTAGTTATTTGGTAAATGAGGGGTATGGCTGTGTCTGAGATTCGGAGCGGTGACCATTCTGCGTATTATGTTAAATTGTAATGATTTTGGTTCTCGGCGTCCAGGAATGGACTGAGTATTTTGATTATGTGTGATTTATTATTTTTATTTGTTAATAAACCCATTGAACTTGAACATTAATAAACCCATTGAACTTGAACTCTCTCTATCTCGCTCTCTCTCTCTCTCTCTCCCTCTCTCTCTCTGTCTCTCTCTCTGTCTCTGTCTCTGTCTCTCTCTCTCTCTCTCTCTATGCCTCTGTCTCTGTCTCTGTCTCTCTCTCTCTCTCTCTCTCTCTCTCTCTCTCTCTCTCTCTCTCTCTCTCTCTCTCTCTCTCTCTCTCTCTCTCTCTCTCTTTCTCTCTTGCTCTCTCTCTCTCTCTCTCTCTCTCTCTCTCTCTCTCTCTCTCTCTCTCTCTCTCTCTCTCTCTCTCTCTCTCTCTCTCTCTCTCTCTCTCTCTCTCTCTCTCTCTCTCTCTCTCTCTCTCTCTCTCTCTCTCTCTCTCTCTCTCTCTCTCTCTCTCTCTTTGCCTGTTTGTCTGAGTGGATGTTTGCATGTTTTCCGTTTCTGACTCGGTGTGATTGCAATTGTTTTTGTCTCTCTTTCTCAGTATGGTTGTGTGTCTGAGTGGGTGTTTGCATGTTTCCGTGTCTGAACCTGTATGATTGTAGGTGTTTTTCTCTCTCTCTCTCTCTCTCTCTCTCTCTCTCTCTCTCTCTCTCGCTCTCTCTCTCTCTCTCTCTCTCTCTCTCTATCTCTCTCTTGTTGTACCTTTGTGTCCAAGTGGGTGTTTGCATGTTTTCTTGTCGGACAACTGTGTGATTGTAGGTGTCTTTGTCTCTATTTCTCGCTATGCCTGTGTGTCTGAGCAGGTATTTGCGCGTTTTTCGTGTTTGACTTTGTGTGATTGTAGATGTTTTTTTGGCTCTTTTTCTCACTATGCTTGTATGTCTGACCGGGTGTTTGCATGTTTCCGGGTCTGACTCTGTGTGATTGTAGGTGTTTCTGTCTCTCTTTCTCAGTATTCCTATGTGTCTGAGCGGTTGTTTGTATGTTT
This sequence comes from Artemia sp. Qi Xiang Cuo, assembly GCF_049724085.1. NCBI lineage: Eukaryota > Metazoa > Arthropoda > Branchiopoda > Anostraca > Artemiidae > Artemia > Artemia sp. Qi Xiang Cuo. Next base: position 21,399,024 of record NC_142814.1, on the reverse strand, counting down.
CTCTGGCTACCTCCGTGTGATTGTAGGTGTTTTCTTGTCTCTCTCTTTCACTAATCCTGTGTGTCTGAGTGGATGTTTGCATGTTTTCCATGTCTAAGTCTTTGGATTGTAAGCGTTTTTGTCTCTTTTTCTCAGTATGCCTATGTGTCTGAGCGGGTGTTTGCAAGTTTCCTTGTCTGACTCTGTGTAATTTTAGGTATTTTATCTCTCTGGCTCTCTCTCTCTATCTCTCTCTCTCTCTCTCTCTCTCTCTCTCTCTCTCTCTCTCTCTCTCTCTCTCTCTCTCTCTCTCTCACTATGCCTGAGTTCCCGAGTGGATCTGACTCTGCGTGAGTGAATATGTCTTTGTCTCTCTCTCACACTATGCCTGTGTGTCCGAGCGGGTGTTTGCATGTTTCCGTGTTTGATTCTGTATGATCAATCAATCAATCATTTTATTAATACTAAACTATATTAGAAACGTAAAGAAAAATTGTTTCGCCAAAGAAGCTTGGCTTGTTGTGGGCCATACAAAACAATAATAAAGCACTAAAAGAACCATAAATCAAACACTATATTATGAAATAAAGATTAAAGAGAAAAAACACTACCATACAGTAAAAAAAAACCTCTGGGCTGCAGTAGATGAATTTTTGGGCAAAATAAGTCTGCGAGAAGAATTACGTAAAAAAGTAGAGTACCTACCTGAGCCTGTCCGTGAAAATAATTGCTGCAGAGGTGGTGAAAGTGTACCTAGAAAAGCAGAATGCGCTAAATAAAGATTACTTTTTCCCACAATACAATCCAGCGGAGCTATTCCAGTATCATTATAAAGATCAGAGGAAGGGTAAAGCCGAGGGAGAAGAAAAGTAGCCTTCACTGCCCTATTTTGGGCTATTTAACCCGGTGCAACATTGAAGACTGGCGGAGGATTAGGGAACGGGTGTGAGTTATATGAGGTTTAAAAGAAAGAAAACAGTCAAGATACACACCAAGAAATTTCCCCATAGCAGCTTGCGGCAGAACATCATTCCCATAAGTCAGGATGATTGGCTCCCTTACGTCTCTCGTACGATAAGGGGTCCTGAAGTGTACAATGACACTTTTTTGGCTGTTGAGAGTCGTACCATTTGACCAGCACCAATCTTTTACTTTATCAAGAAGACCTTGAGCTAGGGAAGTGGCAGATGGCAGGTCCACTGCAGCAATGAAAAAGTTACTGTTATCAGCAAAAAGAATAGGGTGCACAAGGGGATGAAGACCATCAACGAGATCATTAATGTAAATTAAAAACAAAAGTGGTCCAATCACAGAGCCCTTTGGGACACCCTTCAATATAGGTAAAGTAGTGGAAGAATTACCATCAACCGAAACATACTGTGATCTTCCTGACAGATAAGACCTTAACCATTCTAGTGGGACTCCATTTACACCAAATAAAGATAGTTTAGACAAAAGAACAGAGTGGTCAACCATATCAAAGGCCTTTGAAAAGTCAAGAAAAAGACCAAAAACACACAAGCCCTTGTCCAGATTAACATGCACAAACTTTGTTGCATCTGAAAGTGCATACGAGGTAGAGAAAGTGGAACGAAAACCATACTGATGGTTAGTTATGAGAGAATTTCCTGCAGCACTAAATACAAATGAAGAGTCTACGATCCACAACCCTTTGAACAACCTTAGAGATGACAGGAAGAACAGAAATGGGTCTATAATTTGAAATTAGAGATGAATCACCTTTTTTATGTCAAAGTTAAAATATTTGCATCTTTAAATAAATGAGGGAAAACACCAGAAGAAAGAGAGAGATTAGTTATGTTTGAGATGGGCTTAGAAACAAACTGACCAATTTTTTTAAGAACATTATTACTCAAACCAAAACCATCAACTGAACGGCTGCTTGGAAGCTGGGAAATAATACCATAAATTTCAATGTCAATGCATGGGGAAAGGAAAAATGACTTTTCTGCTATGGGAAAACTACTTACTCTACTCTTGGGTTGAATGGGAAGCGAAGGAAGAGTGGTGAAATACGAATTGAAGGCATTTGCTGAAGAATTTTTATCCACAATAGATCCATCAGAATTCCTGTAATGACAAGGGGGGGGGGGACTGTTTGAATTTCTTGCGAGAAATAACTTCATTAACTACAATCCAACCTTTCGCAAGTTCCCCTTACACTCATCAATTCGACGCCAAAAATAGAGCTTTTTGGCTGCACGTACTGAAGAAGTAAGTACATTTTTATAATGTTTATACTTCAAAAGATCATCCTGTGTTTTACTTTTACATGCAACCTTGAACAGAGACGCCTTCATATATGTAGCATTGATCAGACCTTTGGACATCCATGGGCATTTGGGTATTGAATTCCTTGGTCTCTTCCTAAGAGGAAAATGCTTATCCAACAGAGCTCCCATACGACACACAAATAAACTTGTTGCACATTCAGCATCATTAGCTTCAAGAACACTAGACCAATCATTACTCTGAAGACTAAGACTTAAATTAGAAATTTCTTTATCTGTAAAAGTTCTAAAAGAAGACTCACCTTGCTCATTCACAGCAATCTCAGTTTTAGGCACAAAAAGTGACAGATAAATAGGGAAGTGATCGGACAGATCAGTGAAAACAAGACCAGAAGTGAACTTCAATTTAGGAGAAAGAGAAATGAAAATATTATCTATCAAAGTCGCAGAATTTCTTGTAGGATCAACATGAGAAGGAAAAAAAATTGAAGGAAGTAGCCTAGAAGAAGAAAGCACATCAAAGAGATGGTCATATTCATCACTTGATCCAACATTTAACATATTACAATTAAAATCTCCCAAAACACGAATATGTTTTTTAGAGAAAGTCCCCACACCAGAAAGCTGATCAAGCAAATCACAAAACAGATGTGTTGGAAAAGGAGGGGGCTTATAAAACAAACAAACAGTATCACATGCAAACTGGCTTTTCAGATCAATTACAAGAGAACAAACAGTCCTAGTATTAGACACTACTGAAGTAAACAAGGATTCAAGGTCATACCGTCTACTGAATTTAATATCAGATTTTATAAATAAAGAAATGCCCCCTGAGCACTTTGTCACCATTCTAGGGACATAAATAGCAATATAACCGGGCATA